>NC_069505.1:405493170-405793170 GCF_027579735.1 Bombina bombina
ATGGGGTTTCAGAATTCTATCCATCATCCTCTGGAATGTTGCCGGGGCCCCATGTAAACCAAATGGCAACACCGTATACTGAAATAAGCCCTCTGGGGTTGAAAAAGCTGTCTTTTCCTTTGCTTGACTAGTGAGAGGCACCTGCCAATACCCTTTCGTTAAATCAATTGTAGTGAGATAACGTGCTTTTCCTAGCCTTTCTATTAACTCATCTACTCTAGGCATTGGGTAGGTGTCAAATTTGGAAACACAATTAAGTTTACGAAAGTCATTACAGAACCTTAATGAACCATCCGGCTTTGGAACAAGCATGATTGGACTGTTCCACTCACTTTGTGATTCCTCAATTACCCCAAGCTTTAACATTTTTTCTACCTCCAGTTTAATAGCCTTTCTACGAGCCTCAGGGACCCTATAGGGTTTAAGGCAGACCTTCTTCCCTGGTTCTGTTATTATGTCATGCTTAATAACATTAGTGAATGTGCAACATTACAGTCCATAAATTCATCTTTATCACAGTCTCTAGCAATATGCCCAACCTCATTACATTTAAAACATCTTACAGGTTGGTTATATTTAAATGTTTCCTTAATTCCTGGGGAAATGTCTCTGGTGTTTTGCCTATACACCTGCTGCTCTCTTATCCCCTTTATCCCCTGAACAGTCTTACCAGTTCTTGTAGAGCTCTGGAACTTGGGATTGTGGGGCTGATCCATTGAAGATTGTTGCAAAACTTCTCCTGAAGCTATAAATCTTTCGACCAATACAATCAACTGATCCGCTGTTTGAGGATCACCTTGATTAACCCACCGCCGCAGGGAAGCAGGTAATCCACGCTGAAACCGGTCCATCACCAGTAGTTCCACTATTTTGGTAGCCGAATTAACCTCTGGTTGCAGCCACTTCCTGGCAAGGTGTATAAGGTCGAACATCTGGGATCTTGCAGCATTATGAAATGAAAACATCCAGGAATGGAATCTTTGTGCACGGACTGCCGAAGTCACCCCCAGGCGTGCAAGGATTTCTGCTTTCAATTTCTCATAGTCACTGGCTTGTGCTGGCTCTAAATCAAAGTAGGCCTTCTGAGGTTCACCACTAAGAAATGGCGCAAGTATACTCGCCCACTCAACTGTCGGCCATTTTTCTCTTTCTGCTGTGATTTTCAAATGCCAAAAGATACGCCTCAACATCATCAGCTGCTGTCATTTTTTGAAGATAATGACTAGCCCTTATTACTCTGGAACCTTGGCTGCCACCAACATATTCAGAGTTCAGTCTTTCTGATATGGCTTGAACCTCTCGTTGCAGAGTCTGTGTAGCACTTTGCTGCTCCTCCCGGGTCTTCCTGAATGTCTCAGCTTGCACAGCAGCCATCTGTTGTATCAACAATTCAGTGTTCTCCTTCTGTGATTTAGCCAGCAGCATAGCACTCTCTGACTGGGCCAAGACCAACTGTTGCAGTGCTGCACTATTTTCAGCAGCTTTTCTGTTAGTCTCCTGCTGTATAGCATTAGAATGGATCAAAGCTTTAATGACTTCCTCCATGTTGCTTGCAGATTATTATGCCCACAGACATACAACGTGGTTGCCTGGATTCTCCACCAAGTGTGACAGGAACACTTTTAACCACGGTCTTCTAGGGCACAAATGCAGCACAGGACAATCCACTGTAGTTTAAAAGGCTTTATTTTTCACAGCAATAACAAACAGGCAGTTCATTTTCAAAAGAGGGAAATCCTTCCTCTGCAGCAAAGTTAAGTGCTTTTAAATGTGTCCCAGCACTTCACAGCATTCCACAAGTGCTTTGTAAAAATAATGTCCTTTTACAGTTCACAGGAACAAAAGTCTTTTACACAGTGTAACAAACACACACACCAGCTTCTGTAGCTGTGTAACTCTCTCTCAAGACCTAAGTGAGGCTGCTATTTAAACCCTCACAACTTCTAATTAGCCACACCTGTGATTAGCTGCTGGACAGCTTCACAGCTGTCTGGGATAATCAAATACACACTCTTTCTCCCTGGGGTTTTAACTGAAAGGAGAAATAGCATGTACAATGCTTGGTCTTAAATATCTTCCATTTATAACCAGGCCTTGCTTTCTGTCACAACACACACAGACACACACACAGACACACACACAGTCTCACACACAGTCTCTCTCTATCTCTCTCTCTCTCTCTCTCACACACACACACACACACACACACAGTCTCTCTCTCTCTCTCACGCACACACACACACAGTCTCACACACACACAATTTCATATACACACACAGTCTCACACACAGTCTCTCTATCTCTCTCTCTTACACACACACACAAACACACACACATACTGGCACACACACATACTCACACACACACACATACTCACAAACACACACAGTCTCACACACACACAGTCTCTCACACAGTCCCTCTCACTCTCTCTCGCACACACACTCACATACACACACACACACACATACACGTATACTCACAAACAGGGCCGGATTTCCCATTAGGCACAGTAGGCATGTGCCTACAGGCACCTTGCAGTGAGGGGCACCTGCCTGTCAGTAATTAAAACATTTTTTTATTTTTTATTTTTGTGAGGGCATTAATTTTAGTAAGAATTGTGCTGCCAGGTGCTTACAGAGTCGCGTGTTTCATTGGGAATATGTTACAGCAGTTGAGGGAGCCATGAAGGAGAGAGGGGCAAATATTAAAACTAAACCCCTCCCATTTTCGCCAGGCATGTTTAGTTTCACTTTTATTTTATATACTTCTGTTGCCTCACACAGCCAAGCTCCATGCTGATGTGTAGCAGACACTTTTTGTTGAGGAATGAAAGCTTCAAAACAACAGGTTAGGACTGTACAAGGCTTCTAATGCTGCCTAGAATGGCAACATAACAAGCAGAACAATTTAACCCCTTGGCTACCAGAGAGGGTTGCAGTGTATTCACTTGTTATGTGCTGTAGTGCATTTTTATAGCCAGGGGGTTAAATTCTGCTTCAATATGAATGTTTTTGTTCTATAAAGGCATTGGAGGTTATGTGGGACTAGCTGCTCTGCTCTTTATTACAAGCTGCCAATTGTGATTTACAGCCTTTAGGGCACTTTGACAACAAAGTATGTGGACTGTAAATCTGTAAAATGTCTATGTGTGTAAACCACTCACATGGCATATTTGTATGTATATGTATGTGTATATATATATATATATATATATATATATATATATATATATATATATATATATATATATACATACATACATACACACACATCACATTAAAAATTGTTAATCTGTTCTTTTATCAAGTAAGTGTGCTATTTTTTTATTGTGGTAAATTGAATTTCTTCTACATAGTCAAAGTCATCTCCAGAAAAGCAATACACTAATGGCTTGTCAATAAACATGTCCTATGAGCCCATCTGGGTCTGCACAGATGTGTATTGCTGTCTCAGAACTGACATTGACTATGTGTTTAACTCTTTTGCAAGAGGCTAACACACTTCTGTGCAAGCACTAGTGCAATATTAAAATGCCCTAGCAAACTGTCACATTTTATGTCCCTTTAATAGGGTTTTCTTTAGAATATTTTGCATTAAAAGTTTAACATGATTTGTTTTTGTTATACATAATAGAAATTGTATGGCCAATTGAGTCAAGTGAATATTGATTTTTGGTGTAGCTTCCATTACAACAAATATTGCAATTGGTGTGTGTATTTGTGTATCTCCATAAAAGGGAAAATGTAATTTTACATCTAATATTTGTTTTTAGTTGTCCTAAATAATAATAAAAAAGTCCTCATTTTTTTCCACTTTTTTTTTTTTGGGGGGGGGGTAGGGGGGTGCTTCAGGTTTTTGTGCCTACAGGCACCTGAGATGTAAATCTAGCTCTGCTCACAAACACACACAGTCTCACACACACACAATCTCACACACACACAGTCTCTCATACAGTCCCTCTCACTCTCTTACACACACACACTCACATACACACATACATACTCACACACACACACACACACACACACATATACTCACAAACACACACAGTCTCATACTCAAACACATACACACTCACATACACACACATACATATACACACATACATATACTCACAAACACACACAGTCTCACACATACACACATACACACATACATACTTTCACACACACACACACACATACTCACAAACACACACAGTCTCACACACACACAGTCTCTCATACAGTCTCTCTCTCTCTCACACACACACACACACACACAGTCTTACACACATACTCACACACAGACACACGCACACACAGACACACACACAGACACACACACACAGACACACACACACACACATAGTCTTACACACACATACTGGCACACATACATACTCACACACACAGCAATTAATGTATTATCCTTTGTTGAAGAGCAGGCTCGGTTTTAGCATTCTTTGCTAGCAATGTAGGACATTGCCAAACACTGCTGCCATATAATGCTGAAGACACATACACATTCCTGACCTCTACTTAGGTATGCTCTTCCACAAAGGATACCAAGAGAGTATTTTTTGGTCTAACTTCATACTCTATCTGAATCATGAATGTTTAATTGATCTTCACTATCCCTTTAAAGGGACATGCAAGAAACAAAAGAAGAACAGTTTGTTATTGTACTGTTACTTACATACAATGATCTTTTTATCTCCTGCAAAGCTCCAGAGCAGCAATGCACTACTGGGAGTTAGCTGAGCACATCTGGTGAGCCAATGACAAGAGACATATACAGTATATGTAATCAACAATCAAAAGCTAGCTCACAGTAGTGCACTCTTGCTCATGAGTCTACCTATTTATGTTTTCAACCAAGGATACCAAGAGAACTAATTACATTTTAGGGATGTGCACGGAAACATATTCCCTATCGGTCAAAATATTTATTTGTTAATTTTCTGATTTTAGTCCAAAAATCATTCATTGTCATATTCAATTAGTCTAAAATTTGTTCATTGTTGTATTCATTTAGTCTAAAATTCATTCATTGCTGTATTCATTTAGTCTAAAATTTGTTCATTGTTGTATTCATTTAGTCTAAAATTCATTCATTGTCGTATTCATTTAGTCTAAAATTCTTTTATTGTTATATTAGTTTAGTCTAAAATTCATTCATTGTCATATTCAATAAGTCTAAAATATCATTCATTGTTGTATTCATTTAGTCCAAAATTCAATCATTGTCGTATTCGTTTAGTCTAAAATTCATTCATTGTTGTATTCGTTTAGTCTAAAATTCTTTCATTGTTGTATTCATTTAGTCTAAAATTCATTCATTGTTGTATTCATTTAGTCTAAAATTTGTTCATTGTTGTATTCATTTAGTCTAAAATTCATTAATTGTCGTATTCATTTAGTCTAAAATTCATTCATTGTTGTATTCATTTAGTATAAAATTAATTCATTGTTGTATTCATTTAGTCTAAAATTCGTTCATTGTTGTATTCGTTTAGTCTAAAATTCATTCATTGTCGTATTCATTTAGTCTAAAATTCATTCATTGTCGTATTCATTTAGTCTAAAATTAATTCATTGTCATATTCAATAAGTCTAAAATTCATTCATTGTTGTATTCATTTAGTCCAAAATTCAATCATTGTCGTATTCGTTTAGTCTAAAATTCATTCATTGTTGTATTCGTTTAGTCTAAATTTCTTTCATTGTTGTATTCGTTTAGTCTAAAATTCATTCATTATTGTATTCATTTAGTCTAAAATTCATTCATTGTCGTATTCATTTAGTCTAAAATTCTTTCATTGTTATATTCGTTTAGTCTAAAATGTATTCATTGTCGTATTCATTTAGTCTAAAATTCAATCATTGTTGTATTCATTTAGTCTAAAATTAATTCATTGTTGTATTCATTTAGTCTAAAATTCATTCATTGTTGTATTCATTTATTCTAAAATTTGTTCATTGTTGTATTCATTTAGTCTAAAATGTATTCATTGTCGTTTTCATTTAGTCTAAAATTCATTCATTGTTGTATTTATTTAGTCTAAAATTTGTTCATTGTTGTATTCGTTTAGTCTAAAATTCATTCATTGTCGTATTCATTTAGTCTAAAATTCATTCATTGTCGTATTCATTTAGTCTAAAATTCATTCATTGTCGTATTCATTTAGTCTAAAATTCATTCATTGTCATATTCAATTAGTCTAAAATTCATTCATTGTTGTATTCATTTAGTCCAAAATTCATTCATTGTCGTATTAGTTTAGTCTAAAATTCATTCATTGTTGTATATGTTTAGTCTAAAATTCTTTCATTGTTGTATTCGTTTAGTCTAAAATTCATTCATTGTTGTATTCATTTAGTCTAAAATTCATTCATTGTCGTATCCGTTTAGTCCAAAATTCATTAATTGTTGTATTTATTAAGTCTAAAATTTGCTCATTGTTGTATTCATTTAGTCTAAAATTCGTTCATTGTTGTATTCATTAAGTCTAAAATTTGTTCATTGTTGTATTCATTAAAGGGCCATAATACCCAAATGTTTAAACACTAGAAAGTGATGCAGTATAGCTGTAAAAAGCTGACTAGAAAATATCACCTGAACATCTCTATGTAAAAAAGAAAGATATTTTACCTCAAAAGTTTCTCAGTAGCCACATCCCATTGTAAAGGACTTCTAAGCAGCAAATCAGTATGTCTGTTCCGGGACAGCCGAAGGGTTGAGCCTCGAGCACTCTCATGTTATTTTCCGATTCAGTGTAAGGAAGTGTACAATGAAATTTTATGAGAGTTAAGTCAAATCTCATGAGATCACAGTAAAAGAGTTCATGACCTCAGCACTGCTGATGCTGATTGGCTGCTGTTCATTTCTTCATTTTTTTATTATTTTTTTTACCTGCAGCTGGGAGCAGCGGAGTATAACTTTTTACACAGAACTTACTCTGCTGAGCTGAGGAGATTGTGAGGTAAAATATCTTCCTTTTTTACATAGAGAAGCTCAGGTGATATTTTCCTGTCAGCTTTTTACAGTTATACTGCATCAGTTTCAAGTGATTTAGCATATGAGTATTATGTCCTTTAAGTCTAAAATGTGTTCATTGTTGTATTTATTTAGTCTAAAATTCGTTCATTGTCATATTCATTTAGTCTAAAATGTGTTCATTGTCATATTCATTTAGTCTAAAATTAATTCATTGTTGTATTCATTTAGTCTAAAATTGGTTCATTGTTGTATTTATTTAGTCTAAAATTTGTTCATTGTCATATTCATTTAGTTTAAAATTAATTCATTGTTATATTCATTTAGTCTAAAATTCGTTCATTGTTGCATTAGTTTTGTCAGAAATGTGTTTATTGTTGTATTCGTACAGTCTGAAATTCATTCATTGTCCTATTCGTTTAGTCCGAAATTCATTCATTGTCTTATTTGTTTACTTAAAGGTACAGTACAGTGTGACTGTGTAATGTGTGTAGAGTGTGTACCCTAAAGTTTTCTCCCCTTTAATTTGTTGCCATTGTTTAAAAATTGTTTATAGCTCCTTTACCTTTATATAGGCATTTGAAATGCATGATTTATGATTTTACCCATGGTTGCTCTACCTGTACTGAAAGTTTCTACACTTAAAGGGATATAATGAATCATAAATTGAGGAAGTGACTAAGGACAAATGCACTTCCTCGTTGTTAGTGTTGCAAAGGGGAGCCCTTACATATTCCATATCTCTTCCACAAACCACTTCAGAGAGAAGAGTCTGCTCTTTCAAATGAGAAATCACAGCAATGGGAAGGAGAGAGGAGAGGGAAGAGAGGTTGAAAGAAAAAGGAGAGGCATTGATCTATAATGCGCCACTGGAAGCAGTCAAAAAACGAAATTGCTTCCGATAGCATATTTTTAACGGTTTGGGACCTAGAGCAAACCTAATTACAGCTTAATGGAAACGAGCCCAAAGTCTGCCAAAATGTTGTAAAGGTATAAACTTATTTAATTCTTAGGATAGCCTTAAGCGTATCCCAGGCATTCTAGTAGTCCCCTAAAGTGTTTGTAGTTACCACCTCTAATGGAAGTTTATAGTTTCTGTGCAAAAGTTCTTCCACAAATTACTCCTAAGCCTATTACCCTTCAACTTGTTCAACTTGAGATCATGATCCTTTTTTGTGAAACACTCATAGCCTCAGCTTTTTTTAGCCCCTAAATATACTTGAATATCCTCTAAGCTATACATATTTAGGCAATTGAGCCTCTCCTGGTAAGTTTTATATATTAGACCATACACCAGTTTAGTAGCCTCCTTTGTACAGATTCCAGTTTCTTTATATCCTTCTGGAGATATGGTCTCCAGAATTGCACACAATACTCAAGATAAGGCCTAACTAATGATCTGTAAAGAGGCATACAAACCTTATTATTTCTCCTGCAAATACCTTTACCAATACAACCAAGTATTCTTGGCCTTATTCTCTCAGTACTTACTATTTCTGCTGAAAGTACTTCTACCTATACAACCAAACATTCTACTAGCCCTAACTCGCTACAATACTTACTATTCTTTCAGCAAATACCTCTGCCTATACAACCAAGCATTCTACTGGCCTTACTCACTACAGTACTTACTATTCCTTCTGCAAATACGTCTACCTATACAACCAAGCATTTTACTGACCTTACTCGCTATAGTACTTACTATTCCTTCTGCAAATACCTCTACCTATACAACCAAGCATTCTACTGCCCTTACTCACTACAGTACTTACTATTCCTTCTGCAAATACCTCTACCTATACAACCAAGGATTCTACTGGCCTTACTTGCTACAGTACTTACTATTTCTGCTGAAAGTGCCTCTACCTATACAACCAAACACTCTACTGGCCTTACTCGCTACAGTACTTACTATTCCTTCTGCAAATACCTCGATCTATACAACAAGCATTCTACTGGCCTTACTCACTACAGTACTTACTATTCCTTCTGCAAATACCTCTACCTATACAACCAAACATTCTACTGGCCTTACTCACTACAGTACTTACTTTTTCTTCTGCAAATACCTCTACCTAAACAACCAAGCATTCTACTGGCCTTACTCACTACAATACTTACTGTTCCTTCTGCAAATACCTCTACCTATACAACCAAGCATTCTACTGGCCTTACTCACTACAGTACTTACTATTCCTTCTGCAAATACCTCTACTTATACAACCAAACATTCTACTGGCCTTACTCACTACAGTACATACTTTTCCTTCTGCAAATACCTCGACCTATACAACAAAGCATTCTACTGGCCTTACTCACTACAGTACTTACTATTCCTTCTGCAAATACCTCTACCTATACATCCAAGCATTCTACTGGCCTTACTCACTACAGTACTTACCATTCCTTCTGCAAATACCTCGACCTATACAACCAAACATTCTACTAGCCTTACTCACTACAGTACTTACTTTTTCTTCTGCAAATACCTCTACCTATACAACCAAGCATTCTACTGGCCTTACTCACTACAATACTTACTTTTCCTTCTGCAAATACCTCTACCTATACAACCAAGCATTCTACTGGCCTTACTCACTACAGTACTTACTATTCCTTCTGCAAATACCTCTACTTATACAACCAAACATTCTACTGGCCTTACTCACTACAGTACATACTTTTCCTTCTGCAAATACATCGACCTATACAACAAAGCATTCTACTGGCCTTACTCACTACAGTACTTACTATTCCTTCTGCAAATACCTCTACCTATACATCCAAGCATTCTACTGGCCTTACTCACTACAGTACTTACTATTCCTTCTGCAATTACCTCGACCTATACAACCAAGCATTCTACTGACCTTACTCGCTATAGTACTTACTATTCCTTCTGCAAATACCACAAACCTATACGACAAGCATTCTACTGGCCTTACTCACTACAGTACATACTATTCCTTCTGCAAATACCTCGACCTATACAACCAAGCACTCTACTGGCCTTCCTCACTACAGTACTTACTATTCCTGCTGCAGATACCTCTGCCTATACAGCCAATCATTCTACTGGCCTTACTCACTACAGTACTTACTATTTCTGCTGCAAATACCTCTACCTATGCAGCCAATCATTCTACTGGCCTTACTCACTACAGTACTTACTATTCCTTCTGCAAATACCTCTACCTATACAACCAAGCATTCTACTGGCCTTACTCACTACAGTACTTACTATTCCTTCTGCAAATACCTTGACCTATACAACTAAGCATTCTACTGACCTTACTTGCTATAGTACTTACTAGTTCTCCTGCAAATACCTCTACCAATACAACCAAGGATTCTACTGGCCTTTCTCGCTACAGTTTACTATTTCTCCTGCAAGTACCTTTACCAATACAACCAAGGATTCTACTGGCCTTACTATTCCTTCTCCAAATACCTCTAATTATACAACAAAGCATTCTACTAGCCTTACTCACTACAATACTTACTATTTCTGCTGCAAGTACCTCTACCTATACAACCAAACATTCTACTGGCCTTACTCACTACAGTAGTTACTATATCTGCTGCAAATACCTCTACCTATACAACCAAGCATTCTACTGGCCTTACTCGCTACAGTACTTACTATTCCTTCTGCAAATACCTCTACCTATACAACCAAGCATTCTACTGGCCTTACTCACTACAGTAGTTACTATATCTGCTGCAAATATCTCTACCTATAAAACCAAGCATTCTACTGCCCTTACTCACTACAATACTTACTATTTCTGCAGCAAGTACGTCTATCTATACAACAAAGCACTCTACTGGCCTTACTCACTCCAGTACTTACAATTCCTTCTGCAAATACCTCTACCTATACAAGCAAGCAGTCTACTGACCTTACTCGCTATAGTACTAACTATTCCTTCTGCAAATACCTCTACCTATACAACCAAGCATTCTACTGCCCTTACTCACTACAGTACTTACTATTCCTTCTGCAAATACCTCTACCTATACAACCAAGGATTCTACTGGCCTTACTCGCTACAGTACTTACTATTTCTGCTGAAAGTGCCTCTACCTATACAACCAAACACTCTACTGGCCTTACTCGCTACAGTACTTACTATTCCTTCTGCAAATACCTCGACCTATACAACAAGCATTCTACTGGCCTTACTCACTACAGTACTTACTATTCCTTCTGCAAATACCTCTACCTATACAACCAAACATTCTACTAGCCTTACTCACTACAGTACTTACTTTTTCTTCTGCAAATACCTCTACCTATACAACCAAGCATTCTACTGGCCTTACTCACTACAATACTTACTATTCCTTCTGCAAATACCTCTACCTATACAACCAAGCATTCTACTGGCCTTACTCACTACAGTACTTACTATTCCTTCTGCAAATACCACTACTTATACAACCAAACATTCTACTGGCCTTACTCACTACAGTACATACTATTCCTTCTGCAAATACCTCAACCTATACAACAAAGCATTCTACTGGCCTTACTCACTACAGTACTTACTATTCCTTCTGCAAATACCTCTACCTATACATCCAAGCATTCTACTGGCCTTACTCACTACAGTACTTACTATTCCTTCTGCAAATACCTCAACCTATACAACCAAGCATTCTACTGACCTTACTCGCTATAGAACTTACTATTCCTTCTGCAAATACCACAAACCTATACGACAAGCATTCTACTGGCCTTACTCACTACAGTACATACTATTCCTTCTGCAAATACCTCGACCTATACAACCAAGCACTCTACTGGCCTTACTCACTACAATACTTACTATTCCTGCTGCAGATACCTCTACCTATGCAGCCAATCATTCTACTGGCCTTACTCACTACAGTACTTACTATTTCTGCTGCAAATACCTCTACCTATACAGCCAATCATTCTACTGGCCTTACTCACTAGAGTGCTTACTATTCCTTCTGCAAATACCTCTACCTATACAACCAAGCATTCTACTGGCCTTACTCACTACAGTACTTACTATTCCTTCTGCAAATACCTCGACCTATACAACCAAGCATTCTACTGACCTTACTTGCTATAGTACTTACTAGTTCTCCTGCAAATACCTCTACCAATACAACCAAGGATTCTACTGGCCTTTCTCGCTACAGTTTACTATTTCTCCTGCAAGTACCTTTACCAATACAACCAAGGATTCTACTGGCCTTACTATTCCTTCTGCAAATACCTCTAATTATACAACAAAGCATTCTACTAGCCTTACTCACTACAATACTTACTATTTCTTCTGCAAGTACCTCTACCTATACAACCAAACATTCTACTGGCCTTACTCACTACAGTAGTTACTATATCTGCTGCAAATACCTCTACCTATACAACCAAGCATTCTACTGGCCTTACTCGCTACAGTACTTACTATTCCTTCTGCAAATACCTCTACCTATACAACCAAGCATTCTACTGGCCTTACTCACTACAGTAGTTACTATATCTGCTGCAAATATCTCTACCTATAAAACCAAGCATTCTACTGCCCTTACTCACTACAATACTTACTATTTCTGCAGCAAGTATGTCTATCTATACAACCAAGCACTCTACTGGCCTTACTCACTATAGTACTTACTATTCCTTCTGCAAATACCTCTGCCTATACAAGCAAGCATTCTACTGACCTTACTCGCTATAGTACTAACTATTCCTTCTGCAAATACCTCTACCTATACAACCAAGCATTCTACTGCCCTTACTCACTACAGTACTTACTATTCCTTCTGCAAATACCTCTACCTATACAACCAAGGATTCTACTGGCCTTACTCGCTACAGTACTTACTATTTCTGCTGAAAGTGCCTCTACCTATACAACCAAACACTCTACTGGCCTTACTCGCTACAGTACTTACTATTCCTTCTGCAAATACCTCGACCTATACAACAAGCATTCTACTGGCCTTACTCACTACAGTACTTACTATTCCTTCTGCAAATACCTCTACCTATACAACCAAACATTCTACTAGCCTTACTCACTACAGTACTTACTTTTTCTTCTGAAAATACCTCTACCTATACAACCAAGCATTCTACTGGCCTTACTCACTACAATACTTACTATTCCTTCTGCAAATACCTCTACCTATACAACCAAGCATTCTACTGGCCTTACTCACTACAGTACTTACTATTCCTTCTGCAAATACCTCTACATATACAACCAAACATTCTACTGGCCTTACTCACTACAGTACATACTATTCCTTCTGCAAATACCTCAACCTATACAACAAAGCATTCTACTGGCCTTACTCACTACAGTACTTACTATTCCTTCTGCAAATACCTCTACCTATACATCGAAGCATTCTACAGGCCTTACTCACTACAGTACTTACTATTCCTTCTGCAAATACCTCGACCTATACAACCAAGCATTCTACTGACCTTACTCACTACAGTACTTACTATTCCTTCTGCAAATACCTCTACCTATACATCGAAGCATTCTACAGGCCTTACTCACTACAGTACTTACTATTCCTTCTGCAAATACCTCAACCTATACAACAAAGCATTCTACTGGCCTTACTCACTACAGTACTTACTATTCCTTCTGCAAATACCTCTACCTATACATCGAAGCATTCTACAGGCCTTACTCACTACAGTACTTACTATTCCTTCTGCAAATACCACAAACCTATACGACAAGCATTCTACTGGCCTTACTCACTACAGTACATACTATTCCTTCTGCAAATACCTTGACCTATACAACAAAGCACTCTACTGGCCTTACTCACTACAGTACTTACTATTCCTGCTGCAGATACCTCTACCTATACAGCCAATCATTCTACTGGCCTTACTCACTACAGTACTTACTATTTCTGCTGCAAATACCTCTACCTATACAGCCAATCATTCTACTGGCCTTACTCACTACAGTACTTACTATTCCTTCTGCAAATACCTCTACCTATACAACCAAGCATTCTACTGGCCTTACTCACTACAGTACTTACTATTCCTTCTGCAAATACCTCGACCTATACAACCAAGCATTCTACTGACCTTACTTGCTATAGTACTTACTAGTTCTCCTGCAAATACCTCTACCAATACAATCAAGGATTCTACTGGCCTTTCTCGCTACAGTTTACTATTTCTCCTGCAAGTACCTTTACCAATACAACCAAGGATTCTACTGGCCTTACTATTCCTTCTGCAAATACCTCTACTTATACAACAAAGCATTCTACTAGCCTTACTCACTACAATACTTACTATTTCTGCTGCAATTACCTCTACCTATACAACCAAACATTCTACTGGCCTTACTCACTACAGTAGTTACAATATCTGCTGCAAATACCTCTACCTATACAACCAAGCATTCTACTGGCCTTACTCACTACAGTAGTTACTATATCTGCTGCAAATACCTCTACCTATACAACCAAGCATTCTACTGGCCTTACTCACTACAGTACTTACTATTCCTTCTGCAAATACCTCTACCTATACAACCAAGCATTCTACTGGCCTTACTCACTACAGTAGTTACTATATCTGCTGCAAATATCTCTACCTATACAACCAAGCATTCTACTGGCCTTACTCACTACAATACTTACTATTTCTGCAGCAAGTACGTCTATCTAAACAACCAAGCACTCTACTGGCCTTACTCACTACAATACTTACTATTTCTGCAGCAAGTACGTTTTCCTATAAAACCAAGAACTCTACTGGCCTTACTCACTACAGTACTTGTGATTAAATCACAAGAGGGCGCTATCTGTTTATACCCATTATGATGGTACAATATAATGTAAAAAAGTAAAAATAAAATGGAACAAGGACTCTCAGTTAGCTGAGTGAATGTACAAAAATATATATTTATTAAAAGTCTTTCAATCAAAGTCCAAATCCGCTGTCAGATGACAGGATATAATATCTGGATAGCAGACTTCAGAATGTATGGGGTGGGCAGCATTCTCCTTTCTCTTTAGCAGATATTCGTTCTAAAAGACAATCCAAAAAACAGAGAGGCGCCAGCAAGTGTGTGTCAGTAGGTCTCAGTTGAAGTAAATCCAATAAAAGAAAGCACAGGGTACTCACATTTTGGTAGAGCACACCAATGTGCTTGTGGACACAGGCTGGTTATCCCAGCTAACCAGCTAGCTGTTCCAGGACTCAGGAACTTGATGTTGGACAATCAGTTTGTTTGATAGTGATGGGCTCACAATAGGAAAGTTGTAGATGGTCCACCAACTGACCATCAATATCATATCTAACATGTTTACATATCCTCACATACCTATTTGTTCTCGGAAACGAAGTTTCTAAACATGAGAAAAATACATTTTTATTTTTGGCAAGTACGTCATATCAGCCAACCCTCAAATATTGGAGGCGCACGATACAACAAACGTACCAATAGTAATTACAATAATTGCATCTAATTAACTTGCGATGTTGTCACCATGCGCATGTGCATATCTTTTTGTCTACCCGCGCATGAGCATATCCGGAGCATCCATCGATCCCGACAACTAAACAAGGAATGACGGTTCCTTTAAATGATGTCATCCAAGATTCTATCAGCCAATCGGAATTAAGGTAGGAAAAATCCAATCAGCCAATAGGATTGACCTTGCATTCTATTGGCTGTTCCAATCAGCCAATATAATGCAAGGTCAATCCTAGTGGCTGATTGGATCGGCCAATCGGATTGAACTTCAATCCAATTGGCTGATTGCATCAGTCAATCAGATTTTTCCTACCTTTTCCTACCTTATCAGCCAATCGGAATTCAAGGGACGCCATCTTGGATGACATCATTTAAAGGAACCATCATTTGTCGTTTAGTCTCCGGGATCGATGGATGCTCCGCGTCGGATGTCTTCAAGATGGTGCCGCTCCTCGTCAGATGGAAGAAGATAGAAGATGCCGCCTGGATGAAGATTTCTGCCCATCTGGAGGACCTCTTCTGGCCGGATTGGATGAAGACTTCTGCCCATCTGGAGGACCACTTCGCCCGGATTCGTTGAGGACTTCGGCCCAGCTGGGTGAAGACGGCTCAAGGTAGGGTGATCTTCAGGGGGTTAGTGTTAGTTTTTTTTAAGGGGGGGTTGGGTGGGTTTTAGAGTAGGGTTGGGTGTGTGGGTGGTGGGTTTTAATGTTGGGGGGGTTGTATTTTATTATTATTATTATTATCGGTTATTTGTAGAGCGCCAACAGATTCCGCAGCGCTAATTTCTTTTTTTTCAGGTAAAAGAGCTGATTACTTTGGGGCAATGCCCTGCAAAAGGCCCTTTTAAGGGCTATTTGTAATAAAGTATAGGGTATGGAATTTTATCATTTTGGGGGGATTTTTTATTTTATTAGGGGGCTTAGATTAGGTGTAATTAGTTTAAAATTCTTGTAATTTTTTTTAATTTCTGTAATTTAGTGTTTTTTTTGGTAATTTAGTTAATTTTAGTTAATTTTATTTAATTGTAGGTAATTGTATTTAATTAATTTAATTTATTTAATTATAGTATAGTGTTAGGTGTAATTGTAACTTAGGTAAGGATTTATTTTACAGGTAATGTTGTATTTATTTTAGCTAGGGAGTTATTAAATAGTTAATAACTATTTAATAACTATTGTACCTAGTTAAAATAAATACAAATTTGCCTGTAAAATAAAAATAAACCCTAAGATAGATACAAATGTAACTATTAGTTATATTGTAGCTATCTTAAGGTTTATTTTATAGGTAAGTATTTAGTTTTAAATAGGAATAATTTAGTTAATGATAGTAATTTTATTTAGATTTATTTAAATTATATTTAAGTTAGGGGGTGTTAGGGTTAGACTTAGGTTTAGGGTTTAATAACTTTAATATAGTGGCGGAGGTGTAGGGGGGGCAGGATAGGGGTTAATAAGTTTAATGTAGGTGTCGGCGGTGTAGGGGAGGGCCGGATAGGGGTTAATATGTATAATGTAGGTGGTGGCGGGGTCCGGGAGCTGTGGTTTAGGGGTTAATACCTTTATTTAGTTGCGGCGGGGTCCGTGAACGACGGTTTAGGGGTTAATAAGTTTATTAGAGTGTCGGTGGGCTCCGGGAGCGGCAGTTTAGGGGTTAATAAGTATAATGTAGATGGCGGCAGATTAGGGGTGTTTAGACTCGGGGTACATGTTAGGGTGTTAGGTGCAGACATTTCCCATAGGAATCAATGGGATATCGGGCAGCAGCGAACTTGAGCTTTCGCTGCTGTCAGACTCCCATTGATTCCTATGGGATCCGCCGCCTCAAGGGCGGCGGATTGAAAACCAGGTACGCTGGGCCGGAATAGTGGCGAGCAAAAGTAGTCAGATTGTGTTCAGAACATCTGGAGTGATGTAAGCATTGATCTGAGTCAGACTGAGTCCGGCGGATTGTATGTTACGTCACTAGATTCTACTTTTGCAGGTCTGTAGGGCTTGATAACTATGGCGAATCAGCCTCGCCACAAATACGCTGTGGAATTCCAGCGTATTTGCGGTTGACGGCTTCATAAATAGAGGCCATATACTGTATATACATACATATACATATTTAGACATGTATCTCTATGTTAAAACCTTTTGTCTGCTTTTTTTTCTAACCTGAGACCTCATTTCTTTGAGCCGTTATAACTTTTTTGTGCAATATTTTTTTGATTCATTTTTATTAGCTGATGTTATTAAAAGTGTAACTGTACTTTGTAATGTATATTTATTAGATAGTGTTATTATGAGTGTAACTGTACTGTGTAATGTATATTTATTAGATAGTGTTATTATGAGTGTAACTGTACTGTGTAATGTATATTTATTAGATAGTGTTATTATGTGTGTAACTGTACTGTGTATTGTATATTTATTAGATGGTGTTATTATGAGTGTAACTGTACTGTGTAATGTATTTTTATTAGCTGGTGTTATTATAAGTGTAACTGTACTGTGTAATGTATATTTATTAGATAGTGTTATTATGAGTGTAACTGTACTGTGTAATGTATTTTTATTAGCTGGTGTTATTATAAGTGTAACTGTACTGTGTAATGTATATTTATTAGATGGTGTTATTATGAGTGTAACTGTACTGTGTAATGTATTTTTATTAGCTGGTGTTATTATAAGTGTAACTGTACTGTGTAATGTATGTTTATTAGATAGTGTTATTATAAGTGTAACTGTACTGTGTAATGTATATTTATTAGCTGGTGTTATTATAAGTGTATCTGTACTGTGTAATGTATGTTTATTAGATAGTGTTATTATAAGTGTAACTGTACTGTGTAATGTATATTTATTAGCTGGTGTTATTATAAGTGTAACTGTACTGTATAATGTATATTTATTAGCTGGTGTTATTATAAGTGTAACTGTACTGTATAATGTATATTTATTAGATGGTGTTGTTATAAGTGTAACTGTACTGTGTAATGTATTTTTATTAGCTGGTGTTATTACTGTATAAGTGTAACTGTACTGTGTAATGTATATTTATTAGCTGGTGTTATTATAAGTGTAACTGTACTGTATAATGTATATTTATTAGCTGGTGTTATTATACGTGTAACTGTACTTTGTAATGTATTTTTAATGTGTTTTGTGAGACTTTTTTTTGTTACCCAGAGCTCTGAGTTCGGGCTAACCCACTGCGTGTTAACTTCAATTGCGCTTAACTGATCTCGTTTACTTCCGACTTGTAATACGAGCGAGAAACCCGATGCGCACAAACAGCTGCAATAAACCCCTTTTCGCTTGTGCGCATCTGTTAGCTCTAAACTTGTAATCTAGCCCGCAGTATTTCTTCCATCTACACTGAGGAATAACATGACACACACAGGTTCACAAGAGGTCTGCTTCATGACCCTGTGATAGTATATTGGGTAAGGCATTGACTTACAGCCCAGACGAGTACTAGCAAGTGCAGATCAGCCATGCAGGCTCACTCGCTGCTCAGAATATTAATTTGACCAGTTGGAACAAAAGTCTGCACTGCACCAGAATGGAAACCATTAGATTGTCAGAACCACACAGAATATTTACCTCTTCTATAGGGCAGGATTTGAAACCTGTCCAGATTATTTATGCTTTCAATAAATGTATGTGTGTGAGTATTCATGTGTTATATATATATATATATCTGTGTATCTGTGTGTATACATGTGTAAATGTGTGAGTATATATATATTTAAGTGTATGTATGAATAGATAGACATGCTTCTATAGATAGATGTGTGTATGTGTTTGTATTATATACATATATATATATATATATATATATATATGTGTGTGTACATGTGTAAATGTCTAAGAATATATATTATATAAGAAAATCCTGCCAGAACTGAGAAGTGTTTGGGAGCAATACGCAGAAGGCACACTATAAGGCAGACTATAAGGCAGACTATAAGGCAGACTATAAGGCACACTATAAGGCAGAATATAAGGAACACTATAAGGCACACTATAAGGCAGATTATAAGGCACACTATAAGGCACACTATAAGGCAGACTATAAGGCACACTATAAGGCAGAATATAAGGAACACTATAAGGCACACTATAAGGCAGACTATAAGGCACACTATAAGGCAGACTATGAGGTAGAATATAAGGCACGCTATAAGGTAGACTATAAGGCACACTATAAGGCAGACTATAATGCAGACTATAAGGCAGATTATAAGGCAGACTATACACTATAAGGTAGGCTATAAGGCACACTATAAGGCACACTAAGAGACAGAGTATAAGGCACCCTATAAGGCAGACTATAAGGTAGACTATAAGGCACACTATAAGGCACACTGTAAGGCAGACTATAAGGCACACTATAAGGCATACTATAAAGGTACACTATGAGGCACAATATAAGGCACACTATAAGGCAGACTATAAGGCACAATATAAGGCACACTATAAGGCACAATATAAGGCACAATATAAGGCACTCTATAAGACAGACTGTAAGCCACACTATAAGCCACACTATAAGGCAGACTAAAAGGCATAATATAAGGCACACTATAAGGCAGAATATAAGCCACACTATAAGGCAGACTAAAAGGGACAATATAAGGCACACTATAAGGCACACTATAAGGAGAATATAAGCAACACTATAAGGCAGACTAAAAGGCACACTATAAGGCAGAATATAAGTCACACTATAAGGCAGACTAAAACGCACACTATAAAGCACAATATAAGACACAATATAAGGCAGACTATAAGGCACACTATAAGGCAGACTATAAGGCACACTATAAGGCACACTACAAGGCACACTATAAGGCAGATTATAAGGCACACTATGAGGCAGATTATAAAACACAATATAAATCAGATTATAAGGCACACTACATGGCACACTATAAGGCAGATTATAAGGCACACTATAAGGCACACTATAAGGCACACTACAAGGCAGACTATAAGGTAGACTATAAGGCACACTATAAGGCAGATTATAAGGCACACTATAAAGTAGATTATAAGGCACACTATAAGGCACACTACAAGGCAGACTATTAGGCAGATTATAAGGCACACTATAAGGCAGACTATAAGGCACACTATAAGGCACACTACAAGGCACACTAAAAGGCAGACTATAAGGCACACTATAAGGCACACTACAAGGCACACTAAAAGGCACACTATAAGGCACACTACAAGGCACGCTATAATTCAGATTATAAATCACACTATAAGGCACACTATAAGGCAGACTATAAGTCAGACTATAAGGCACACTAGAAGGCACACTATAAAGCAGATTATAAAGCAGACTATACGGCACACTATAAGGCACACTACAAGGCAGACTATAAGGCAGATTTTAAGGCACACTATAAGGCAGACTATAAGGCAGACTATAAGGCACACTACAAGGCACACTATAAGGCAGACTATATGGCACACTTCAAGGCACACTATAAGGCAGATTACAAGGCACACTATAAGGCACACTACAAGGCAGACTATAAGGCACACTATAAGGCATATTATAAGGCACACTATAAAGCACACTACAAGGCAAACTATAAGGCAGATTATAAAACACACTATAAGGCACACTATAAGGCAGATTATGAGGCACACTATAAGGCACAATATAAGGCAGAGTATAAGGCAGACTATAATGCACACTATAGAGCAGACTATAAGGCACACTATAAGGCAGACTATAAGGCACAATATAAAGCAGACTATAAGGCTTCCTATAAGGCACAATATAAAGCAGACTATAAGGCACACTATATGGCACAATATAAATCAGACTATAAGGCACACTATAAGGCAGACTATACGGCAGGCTATAAGGCAGACTATAAGGCAAACTATAAGGCAGATTATAAAGCAGACTATACACTATAAGGCAGACTATAAGGCACACTATAAGGCACACTACAAGGCACGCTATAATTCAGATTATAAATCACACTATAAGGCACACTATAAGGCAGACTATAAGTCAGACTATAAGGCACACTAGAAGGCACACTATAAAGCAGATTATAAAGCAGACTATATGGCACACTATAAGGCACACTACAAGGCAGACTATAAGGCAGATTTTAAGGCACACTATAAGGCAGACTATAAGGCAGACTATAAGGCACACTATAAGGCACACTACAAGGCACACTATAAGGCAGACTATATGGCACAATATAAAGCAGACTATAAGGCTTCCTATAAGGCACAATATAAGGCAGACTATAAGGCACACTATATGGCACAATATAAGGCAGACTATAAGGCACACTATAAGGCAGACTATAAATCAGACTATAAGGCACACTATAAGGCAGACTATAGGGTAGACTATACGGCAGGCTATAAGGCAGACTATAAGGCAAACTATAAGGCAGATTATAAAGCAGACTATACACTATAAGACAGGCTATAAGGCACACTATAAGGCACACGATAAGGCAGATTATAAGGCACACTACAAGGCACACTATAAGGCAGATTATAAGGCACACTACATGGCAGACCATAAGGCAGATTATAAGGCACACTATAAAGCAGATTATAAGGCACACTATAAGGCACACTATAAGCCACACTACAAGACAGACTATAAGGCACACTATAAGGCAGATTATAAGGCACACTATAAGGCACACTACAAGGCAGACTATAAGGCATATTATAAGGCACACTATAAGGCACACTATAAGGCACACTATAGGGCACACTATAAGGCACACTACAAGGCACACTATAAGGCAGACTATAAGGCACACTACAAGGCACGCTATTTGGCTGATTATATATCACACTATAAGGCACACTATAAAGCAGACTATAAGGTACACTATAAGGCAGACTATAAGGCACATTACAAGGCACACTATAAAGCAGATTATAAAGCAGACTATAAGGCACACTATAAGGCACACTACAAGGCACACTACAAGGCACACTATAAGGCACACCATAAGGCAGACTATATGGCACACTTCAAGGAACACTATAAGGCAGATTATAAGGCACACTATAAAGCAAACTATAAAGCAGATTATAAGGCACACTATAAAGCAGATTATAAGGCAGACTATAAGGCACACTATAAGGCACACTACAAGGCACACTACAAGGCACACTATAAGGCACACCATAAGGCAGACTATATGGCACACTTCAAGGCACACTATAAGGCAGATTATAAGGCACACTATAAAGGAGACTATAAGGCACACTATAAGGCACACTATAAGGCACACTACAAGGCACACTATAAGGCACACCATAAGGCAGACTATATGGCACACTTCAAGGCACACTATAAGGCAGATTATAAGGCACACTATAAGGCAAACTATAAAGCAGATTATAAGGCACACTATAAGGCAGATTATAAGGCACACTATAAGGTACACTATAAGGCAGAGTATAAGGCAGACTATAAGGCACAGTATAAAGCAGACTAT
Organism: Bombina bombina; assembly: GCF_027579735.1. Lineage (NCBI taxonomy): Eukaryota > Metazoa > Chordata > Amphibia > Anura > Bombinatoridae > Bombina > Bombina bombina. The sequence continues at coordinate 405,516,151 of NC_069505.1, forward strand.
AAGGCACACTATAAGGCACAGTATAAGCAGACTATAAGGCACCCTATAAGGCACAATATAAGGCAGACTATAAGGCACACTATAAGGCACAATATAAGGCAGACTATAAGGTAGACTATAAGGCACACTATAAGGCAGACTATAAGTCAGACTATAAGGCACACTGTAAGGCAGACTATAAGGCAGACTATAGGGTAGACTATAAGACACACTATAAGGTAGACTATAAGGCACACTATAAGGCAGGCTATAAAGCAGACTATAAGGCAAACTATAAGGCAGATTATAAAGCAGACTATACACTATAAGGCAAACTATAAGGCACACTATAAGGCAGACTATAAGGCAGGCTATAAGCACTCTGTAAGGCAGACTATAAGGCAGACTATAAGCAGGGATAGGCACAGACAAAGGCTGTGGCGGACATTTTCCAAATTACAGACCTTAGTGAAGGACACCAAGGTGCATTTTAAATTAAAAACATTATTTTATAGTGCTGGGTGTTATTATACCGATGCAGATACCATTGATCCTATAACCAGCCCTCCTCTGGCTGTACCCATGAGCCAGTGTCACTACTGTGTCTTTGTATAGTGCTGGGTGTTATTATACTGATGCAGATACCACTGATCCTATAACCAGCCCTCCTCTGGCTATACCCATGTGCCAGTGTCACTACTGTGTCATTATATAGTGCTGGGTGTTATTATACTGATGCAGATACCACTGATCCTATAACCAGCCCTCCTCTGGCTATACCCATGTGCCAGTGTCACTACTGTGTCATTATATAGTGCTGGGTGTTATTATACTGATGCAGATACCACTGATCCTATAACCAGCCCTCCTCTGGCTATACCCATGAGCCAGTGTCACTACTGTGTCATTATATAGCGCTAGGTGTTATTATACTGATGCAGATACCACTGATCCTATAACCAGCCCTCCTCTGGCTGTACCCATGAGCCAGTGTCACTACTGTGTTATTATATAGCGCTGGGTGTTATTATACTGATGCAGATACCACTGACCGTGTAACCAGCCCTCCTCTGGCTATACCCATAAGCCCAGTGTCACTACTGTGTCATTATATAGCGCAGGGTGTTATTATACTGATGCAGATACCACTGATCCTATAACCAGCCCTCCTCTGGCTATACCCATGTGCCAGTGTCACTACTGTGTCATTATATAGTGCTGGGTGTTATTATACTGATGCAGATACCACTGATCCTATAACCAGCCCTCCTCTGGCTATAACCATGAGCCAGTGTCACTACTGTGTCATTATATAGTGCTGGGTGTTATTATACTGATGCAGATACCACTGATCCTATAACCAGCCCTCCTCTGGCTATACCCATGTGCCTGTGTCACTACTGTGTCATTATATAGTGATGTGTGTTATTATACTGATGCAGATACCACTGATCCTATAACCAGCCCTCCTCTGGCTATACCCATGAGCCAGTGTCACTACTGTGTTATTATATAGCGCTGGGTGTTATTATACTGATGCAGATACCACTGATCCTATAACCAGCCCTCCTCTGGCTATACCCATGTGTCAGTGTCACTACTGTGTCATTATATAGTGCTGGATGTTATTATACTGATGTAGATACCACTGATCATATAACCAGCCCTCCTCTGGCTATACCCATGAGCCAGTGTCACTACTGTGTCATTATATAGTGCTGGGTGTTATTATACTGATGCAGATACCACTGATCCTATAACCAGCCCTCCTCTGGCTATACTCATGTGCCAGTGTCACTACTGTGTCATTACATAGTGTAGGGTGCTATTATACTGATGCAGATACCACTGATCCTATAACCAGCCCTCCTCTGGCTATACCCATGTGCCAGTGTCACTACTGTGTCATTATATAGTACTGGGTGTTATTGTACTGATGCAGATACCACTGATCCTATAACCAGCCCTCCTCTGGCTATACCCATGAGCCAGTGTCACTACTGTGTCATTATATAGTGCTGGGTGTTATTGTACTGATGCAGATACCACTGACCTTATAACCAGCCCTTGTCTGGCTATACCCATGTGCCAGTGTCTCTACTGAGTCTTTGTATAGTGCTTGGTGTTATTATACTGATGCAGATACCACTGATCCTATAACCAGCCCTCCTCTGGCTATACCCATGAGCCAGTGTCACTACTGTGTATTTGTATAGTGCTGGGTGTTATTATACTGATGCAGATACCACTGATCCTATAACCAGCCCTCCTCTGGCTATACCCATGTGCCAGTGTCACTACTGTGTCATTATATAGTGCTGGGTGTTATTATACTGATGCAGATACCACTGATCCTATAACCAGCCCTCCTCTGGCTATACCCATGTGCCAGTGTCACTACTGTGTCATTATATAGTGCTGGGTGTTATTATACTGATGCAGATACCACTGATCCTATAACCAGCCCTCCTCTGGCTATACCCATGAGCCAGTGTCACTACTGTGTATTTGTATAGTGCTGGGTGTTATTATACTGATGCAGATACCACTGATCCTATAACCAGCCCTCCTCTGGCTATACCCATGTGCCAGTGTCACTACTGTGTCATTATATAGTGCTGGGTGTTATTATACTGATGCAGATACCACTGATCCTATAACCAGCCCTCCTCTGGCTATACCCATGTGCCAGTGTCACTACTGTGTCATTATATAGTGCTGGGTGTTATTATACTGATGCAGATACCACTGATCCTATAACCAGCCCTCCTCTGGCTATACCCATGAGCCAGTGTCACTACTGTGTCATTATATAGCGCTAGGTGTTATTATACTGATGCAGATACCACTGATCCTATAACCAGCCCTCCTCTGGCTGTACCCATGAGCCAGTGTCACTACTGTGTCATTATATAGCGCAGGGTGTTATTATACTGATGCAGATACCACTGATCCTATAACCAGCCCTCCTCTGGCTATACCCATGTGCCAGTGTCACTACTGTGTCATTATATAGTGCTGGGTGTTATTATACTGATGCAGATACCACTGATCCTATAACCAGCCCTCCTCTGGCTATAACCATGAGCCAGTGTCACTACTGTGTCATTATATAGTGCTGGGTGTTATTATACTGATGCAGATACCACTGATCCTATAACCAGCCCTCCTCTGGCTATACCCATGTGCCTGTGTCACTACTGTGTCATTATATAGTGATGTGTGTTATTATACTGATGCAGATACCACTGATCCTATAACCAGCCCTCCTCTGGCTATACCCATGAGCCAGTGTCACTACTGTGTTATTATATAGCGCTGGGTGTTATTATACTGATGCAGATACCACTGATCCTATAACCAGCCCTCCTCTGGCTATACCCATGTGTCAGTGTCACTACTGTGTCATTATATAGTGCTGGATGTTATTATACTGATGTAGATACCACTGATCATATAACCAGCCCTCCTCTGGCTATACCCATGAGCCAGTGTCACTACTGTGTCATTATATAGTGCTGGGTGTTATTATACTGATGCAGATACCACTGATCCTATAACCAGCCCTCCTCTGGCTATACTCATGTGCCAGTGTCACTACTGTGTCATTACATAGTGTAGGGTGCTATTATACTGATGCAGATACCACTGATCCTATAACCAGCCCTCCTCTGGCTATACCCATGTGCCAGTGTCACTACTGTGTCATTATATAGTGCTGGGTGTTATTGTACTGATGCAGATACCACTGATCCTATAACCAGCCCTCCTCTGGCTATACCCATGAGCCAGTGTCACTACTGTGTCATTATATAGTGCTGGGTGTTATTGTACTGATGCAGATACCACTGACCTTATAACCAGCCCTTGTCTGGCTATACCCATGTGCCAGTGTCTCTACTGAGTCTTTGTATAGTGCTTGGTGTTATTATACTGATGCAGATACCACTGATCCTATAACCAGCCCTCCTCTGGCTATACCCATGAGCCAGTGTCACTACTGTGTATTTGTATAGTGCTGGGTGTTATTATACTGATGCAGATACCACTGATCCTATAACCAGCCCTCCTCTGGCTATACCCATGTGCCAGTGTCACTACTGTGTCATTATATAGTGCTGGGTGTTATTATACTGATGCAGATACCACTGATCCTATAACCAGCCCTCCTCTGGCTATACCCATGTGCCAGTGTCACTACTGTGTCATTATATAGTGCTGGGTGTTATTATACTGATGCAGATACCACTGATCCTATAACCAGCCCTCCTCTGGCTATACCCATGAGCCAGTGTCACTACTGTGTATTTGTATAGTGCTGGGTGTTATTATACTGATGCAGATACCACTGATCCTATAACCAGCCCTCCTCTGGCTATACGCATGTGCCAGTGTCACTACTGTGTATTTGTATAGTGCTGGGTGTTATTATACTGATGCAGATACCACTGATCCTATAACCAGCCCTCCTCTGGCTATACCCATGAGCCAGTGTCACTACTGTGTCATTATATAGTGCTGGATGTTATTATATTGATGCAGATACCACTGATCCTATAACCAGCCCTCCTCTGGCTATACCCATGAGCTAGTGTCACTATTGTGTCATTATATAGTGCTGGGTGTTATTATACTGATGCAGATACCACTGATCCTATAACCAGCCCTCTTCTGGCTGTACCCATATGCCAGTGTCACTACTGTGTCATTATATAGTGCTGGGTGTTATTATACTGATGCAGATACCACTGATCCTATAACCAGCCCTCTTCTGGCTGTACCCATATGCCAGTGTCACTACTGTGTCATTATATAGTGCTGGGTGTTATTATACTGATGCAGATACCACTGATCCTATAACCAGCCCTCCTCTGGCTATACCCATGAGCCAGTGTCACTACTGTGTCATTACATAGTGTAGGGTGCTATTATACTGATGCAGATACCACTGATCCTATAACCAGCCCTCCTCTGGCTATACCCATGAGCCAGTGTCACTACTGTGTCATTATATAGTGTTGGGTGTTATTATACTGATGCAGATACCACTGATCCTATAACCAGCCCTCCTCTGGCTATACCCATGAGCCAGTGTCACTACTGTGTCATTATATAGTGCTGGGTGTTATTATACTGATGCAGATACCACTGATCCTATAACCAGCCCTCCTCTGGCTATACCCATGTGCCAGTGTCACTACTGTGTCATTATATAGTGCTGGGTGTTATTATACTGATGCAGATACCACTGATCCTATAACCAGCCCTCCTCTGGCTATACCCATGTGCCAGTGTCACTACTGTGTCATTATATAGTGCTGGGTGTTATTATACTGATGCAGATACCACTGATCCTATAACCAGCCCTCCTCTGGCTATACCCATGTGCCAGTGTCACTACTGTGTCTTTGTATAGTGCTTGGTGTTATTATACTGATGCAGATACCACTGATCTTATAACCAGCCCTCCTCTGGCTATACTCATTTGCCAGTGTCACTACTGCGTCATTATATAGCGCTGGGTGTTATTATACTGATGCAGATACCACTGATCTTATAACCAGCCCTCCTCTGGCTATACTCATTTGCCAGTGTCACTACTGTGTCATTATATAGTGCTGGGTGTTATTATACTGATGCAGATACCACTGATCCTATAACCATCCCTTGTCTGGCTATACGCATGTGCCAGTGTCACTACTGTGTCATTATATAGCGCTGGATGTTATTATACTGATGCAGATACCATTGACCCTATAACCATCCCTTGTCTGGCTATACGCATGTGCCAGTGTCACTACTGTGTCATTATATAGCGCTGGGTGTTATTATACTGATGCAGATACCACTGACCCTATAACCAGCCCTTGTCTGGCTATACGCATGTGCCAGTGTCACTACTGTGTCATTATATAGCGCTGGGTGTTATTATACTGATGCAGATACCACTGATCCTATAACCAGCCCTCCTCTGGCTATACCCATGTGCCAGTGTCACTACTGTGTCATTATATAGCGCTGGGTGTTATTATACTGATGCAGATACCACTGACCCTATAACCATCCCTTGTCTGGCTATACGCATGTGCCAGTGTCACTACTGTGTCTTTATATAGAGCTGGGTGTTATTATAAAGATGCAGATACACACCCAGTATTTCATTCAGGCTTTATATATTTCATAACTTATCACCCAATATCGCTAGCAGTCTCTTGACAAGCCACTAACTTTATTCACACTACATATTTTTTTTTATTCCTATTATTCAATCAAAACATATACTAAGGTTATGGCGGACACTGCAAGGGCTAGTCATGGACACCAGTGTCCGTGTACGGACACCTTGCCTATCCCTGACTATAAGGCATACTATAAGGCAAACTATAAGGCAGACTATAAGGTACACTATGAGGCACAATATAAGGCACACTATAAGGCAGACTATAAGGCACAATATAAGGCACACTATAAGGCACACTATAAGGCAGACTGTAAGGCACACTATAAGACAGACTGTAAGGCACACTATAAGACAGGCTATAAGGCACATTATAAGGCAGAATATAAACCACACTATAAGGCAGACTAAAAGGCACACTATAAGGCAGAATATAAGCCACACTATAAGGCAGACTTAAAGGCACAATATTGGGCACACTATAAGGCATGCTATAAGGCAGAATGTAAGCCACACTATAAGGCAGACTAAAAGGCACACTATAAGGCATAATATAAGTCACACTATAAGGCACAATATAAGCCACACTATAAGGCAGACTAAAACACACACTATAAGGCACAATATAAGGCAGACTATAAGGCACACTATAAGGCAGACTATAAGGCACACTATAAGGCAGAATATAAGACACATTATAAGGCAGACTATAAGTTACACTATAAGGCACACTATAAGGCAGACTATAAGGCACACTATAAGGCAGAATATATGCAAAACTGTAAGGCAGACTATATCTCCCTCATTGAAATCCAGAAAATGTATATTGCGGATGAGCTAAACTGTGACAAAACCTTAGTTTATGTTGTAACTATCTTGTTCATATATATCTGTCTTCTCTTGTGAGACAGCAGCTGCAAACATTTTAGAAAATCAGTTATAAAGAAAGAAAGAGAGAAGTAGAGATCCCAAAACAAGGGCAATCTAAAAGTCTAGGCAAACTGCACACATACTAGTCAATAAATATCTGCACAAACAAGGGAAAATTAGTGCAAAGGAGCATATTTAATTAAACATATAAACAATAAAATGAATGGGGGGTCCTCAAAGAAATTAGGGCCTGGAACTACAACTGGTTGTAGATGGATTTGCTGTGGGGCACCAAAAAGCTAAAAAGTGCAAAGCATAAGTCAGCGTTGTCATGAAGGTAAGTCTTGTAAGCAGCTGTCCACAGACAGAAACCTGTAGTGTTCCAGGATATAAACCAAACTTCTACCCTCACTTAAGGCAAAAACGCACTCACAGAGAGTAGAGATGCTTCATACATTTATACACAGGCAGACCGCCGCCCGAGCATCCTCCCGCTCCACCGGTCTTGATAGTACCTGAATCCTTTTGTGCAAGAGCCACAGAGGGTCAGAAGATTATAGAGGATCCCAAGACTGGAAGGCAGCGGCCTTGTTTTTTCATAAATTTATTGACTAGTATGTGTTCAGTTTGCCTAGACTTTTAGATCACCCTTATTTTGGGATATCTACTTCTTTCTTTCTTTCTTTCTTTCTTTCTTTCTTTCTTTCTTTCTTTCTTTCTTTCTTTCTTTCTTTCTTTCTTTCTTTCTTTCTTTCTTTCTTTCTTTCTAATTCATTTTCTCTAGGTTGCACGATCTGTTTATATATATATATATATATATATATATATATATATATATATATATAGATCCAGTAGTACCAGCACTCGCTATTTAATTGCAGCGTCGGGGTGCTCCCAAATGTTAAATATGTATTAAGGGTTCCAGTGAACAGAGGCACTCGCCGGTATGGTGAACAAAGTGTTTTTATTCTTATCACATCAGAATAAACGTTTTCGGGCGATGATGCCCGTCATCAGACTCCTGTGAATACAAACAGTGTTTGTATTCACAGGAGTCTGATGACGGGCATCATCGCCCGAAAACGTTTATTCTGATGTGATAAGAATAAAAACACTTTGTTCACCATACCGGCGAGTGCCTCTGTTCACTGGAACTCTTAAAACATATATATATATATATATATATATTTATATATATTCTTAAGAAGTGAGCAAACTCTCCCCTTTTCTCCTTTATTTTAGAAAATCAGTTAAGAGATACTATCCCTGGAATAAAAATAACAACAACTGTCTTTCTCATTATGTTGCAGCTGATATTCTGTACTGATTGTATAAGTGGTGTATGGACAACTGTTCCCAGTATAGGACTATATTCCACTATAGTGGTACGACTTATTTAATGAAAAAAAGCTTCCCTTGTTCCCATTCCCAATAAATACACAACACCAATGTAGTGGCAAAAAATTTGTAAAGGTCACTTTATTTTACATCTACATATATCTCTGTATATATGTATATTTTTCAGTAACGGCAATGATTCCCCTAACTAAACCCCGTTAATTGCGGCAAACTTGACAATTGACTGCCAATTGTTAACCTGAGGGGAGCCCCCGCTCCCCCAGCCAGCCTACTAGGTGCTTAACTTACACTGCACCAAACGCTGCATTGCGCATGTGGAAAATTTACCGGCTCGCCCGTCGGGGTCGTAGACCTATATTTAGACTTACGCTCTGTGCGTTACTCGGTCAAACCGTGCACCACTACTGGCTGCAAATTACCACCGCCCTGTGGGTTTGCCATTCCTCCACCTACAGTTACGCCCGTTTGGTACGCTACCTGAAAGTTGGGGATAGCAGTGAATTAACTAACAACGTATTTGCCATTTTTATGTCGACCGACTAGCATGACATTATCTGGATTCCATCCGGACTCATTGCTCTCTGTGACCTTATTGCTGGTTGGCTTTCTGTAATGAAAGAGAACACGTGTAAAAAGTCATGTACTGCCTGGTTACTACTGGTGAAGGGAGGGTGGGTTAAAAACAGAAGGTGAACTGTGGCTGCTGCAAGGTAAGCTCCTATATATAACCCTGCCCCCCTCTCCTACCCTCCCATGGCCTATCCCTCTATTTGTCCCCCTTACTACTCCCCTTCCTTTGTCCGCAGCTCCCCCCCCCCTCCCCCCCTTCTGGGAGGGCTTGGAGAGCTGCAGCCATGCTTACTTCCTTCATTGTCCCCCCACTTACTGTGCTCCCTGCCTAGTATGGCACTCCACACTCATAAGTGGTGTATGGACAACTGTTCCCAGTATAGGACTATATTCCACTATAGTGGTACAACTTATTTAATGAAAAAAGACTTCCCTTGTTCCCATTCCCAATAAATACACAACACCAATGTAGTGGCAAAACATTTGTAAAGGTCACTTTATTTTACATCTACATACAGTATATATCTCTGTATATATGTATATTTTTCAGTAACGGCAATGAGTCCCCTAACTAAACCCTGTTAATTGCGGCAAACTTGACAATTGACCGACAATTGTTAACCTGAGGGGAGCCCCGGCTCCCCCAGCCAGCCTACTAGGTGCTTAACTTACACCGCACCAAATGCTGCATTGCGCATGTGGAAAATTTACCGGCTCGCCCATCGGGGTCCTAGATCTATAGTTCCACTTACCCTCTGTGCGTTACTCGGTCAAACGATTGCACCACTACTGGCCGCAAATTACCGCCACCCTAAACAAAAAAGAGGGGACTCTTTTTGCCGCCACCTCTACATTATCGTGACCTTCACTCAGAACCTTCCCCTACATTGTCTTGACCTTCACTCACCATGCTTTTCAACGTTACTCTTATGTCTTCCAGGAAAATTTTTAACCCACCATCCGATAAGTGTACCCCGTCCGGTCTGTACATTTCTGCGCAATTCACCCCTATTTCCGTGTGCCTAGCCCATGCATGTCTTTCTGGCACGTGTAGTGTCATGAGAAACTGCACTATTGATTATTTTCCTTGCTCTAGACGATCCTTTCTGTGACTCAACAACCACCATATCTGTCTTGATATTATGGGGGACCAGACTATCCTCAGGTGTTTCCATTTTGTGGTAAGCCACTGCATATCTGATTTGATAGCTGCTATCAAGTCTATATTTTGCCAGTAACCTATGTTGTTTCCCCCTAGATTAATTATTATGATGTCCAGGGCCCCCCAACTTGCGGCTGCCTGGTTAATAGCTTGTGTGAGGTGTTCCCATCTTATGCCTCTCCTCCCTATCCATCTTATTGATGCTTTTTTCAGGTGGAAACCTAACTGATGATTATTATCCTTTGCTGCCTTAACTGCTGCCCAGTGTATGTAGGAGTGTCCCACTATCCATACCCTCACTGCCCTTTCCTTGACATCTGTATGGAAACAAAGAAAAGAAGGCATAATTAGCACTTCATAAATTCCAACCGTTCCAAACTCCCTAGGAATCTTTATTCCTTCTGTGAAATGTTCCAAAATCTGCATGCATCACTATGATTGTCTGTAACGCAACTACCATTCAATCGCACTACCTTTATTTTTTTTATTTTTTTATGGACTGACGTAAGACTTAAAACAGCCAGACTTCCATCTGCCTAGCTTTTTAATCTGCTCCCCTGTGGCCCCCCTTAATGCTGCTGACGTCGCTGCTCCTATTCTAAAGGAGTGTGTATTATACCTGGAGGAGTCCCACCCCAACTTCTGAACTGTTAACTTCAGTATTCGTCTGAATTGAAAAAAAGTCACTGGCTTTCCCCCGGAGTGTATAAACAACAGTTTGCCGTCTTTTGGACGCTTAGCAATATAACTATGTACGTTCTTTAATGGGCATGTTATCCTGTTGCTGTCCTTATTAATGGATACCCAACTTCCATTTCCCTCTTGGTCCGTTTTTGACCTCCTCACTTATACCATAATGGACTCTTGGTACCAACGTATATGCCCCAGTTGTAGACCCCCTACCTGATCCTTCTTGTTTTGTGCTACCACTTCAGTAACTCTGAATTCACCTGCGAATGATAATGATTATATCGCTCTAAACTGTTTTGTTTCGAATTTGTCTTTACAAACATCCTTTAATTTCTTTAGGATTAAAACCAGCCTCTCCTTATCGGTTCCCTTTGGTCTTTCCTAGTGTTACCCTTATCCCATCCTTTCACCACTTTCTTAATGATAAAATGCTTACTGAAGTCCCCCCAACTGATTAAAAAAATGATATTGCAGCTAGTTTTGACTTGATTAGGCCTTTTTTCACCCCTTTTATTTTTTGTGTAGCCATGTATTCGCAGAGCGCCGTTAGGGAGCTGACCTGCCTCTGGTTTACTCTCCGGAATGAGACCCATTCCCCCCAGTACCTTGTGAAATTGCTCCACGTTCTGGGGGCCAATGATTGTTTTACCAACTCCCCAAGGATGCTTTCGGATTCACCACCTGCCAAAGATAGCATGGGCATGCTGTTCTAGTTTTTTCTGTATTAGGTGCCATTTTCCAGAACACATCCTATTTTCCCCCGAGATAGCGCATCAGCTAGTGTGTTTTTTACCCCAGGCATGTGGACTGCTATAAATGTGATGTTACTTTGCATGCACCTAAGAACCAACAACCTTAACAGCTTAATTACCGGTTTTGATTTTGATGCCAAATTGTTAATAGCATGCACTACACTCATGTTGTTGGTCCAAAATTTTACACTTTTGTCTCTTAGCTGATGGTGCCAAATGTCCACCGCGACTGTTATTGGGAAAAGCCCCAAGAGTGTGAGATTTTTTGTAGCGCCTGTTTCCACCCAATTTTTTGGCCATGTTTCCGCGAACCATTGGCCGTTTAAATAAGCACCGAACTCGTGAGAGCCAGCTGCATCTGTAAGCAAGTGCAGCACCTGGTTGAACTGATGCCCCTTGTGCAAAATTCTAACACCATTAAACTTAGATATGAATGTTGCCCACATTTTATATCTTCTCTCAGGTCCCTTGTAATTGTAATGTCGTCCCTAGGGTTATTCAGGCCTGTCGTCGCCTGTTCTAAATGCCGGTTGAAAACTCTACCCATGGGTATGACCTTACATGTAAAGTTTAGCAGCCCTAGCAGTGACTGCATTTCCTTGAGTGTCAGATACCTTGCTGCACTTGCCCTATTTAATTGACTAGCAAGCTTTTCCAGCTTGTCCTGGGGAAGTCTGCACTTTTGCTCCTGTTTATCTATTTGGATACCCAGGAATGTAAGTGATGTTACTGGTCCTTCAGTCTTTTCCTGTGCTATTGGGACCCCCAATTGTTTTAGCAGCGATTGCAACTGAGCCATCAACAACACACACTGCCTAGTTCCGCTTTCCCCTGCCAATAAAAAATCATCCAAATAGTGTGCTATACTTCTTAGCCCTGTTCTTACTACCAGCATGTCGTGTATAAATGAGCTGAACTCCTCAAAGTATGCACAGGATATCGCACATCTCATTGGTAAACAACGGTCATAGAAATATTCCCCTTGAAATTTGATACCCATCAACCTATAGCTCTGCGGGTGTAATGGTAACAATCTAAATGCTGCCTCAATGTCAATTTTTGCCAATCCTGCGCCTGGCCCTAATGCTCTTATCATTTTTACTGCTTGGTCAAAGGATTGGTATCTTACTGAACATAGTTGCTCATCTGTGTCGTTGTTTACTGATGTACCTTTTGGAGCAGACAAGTGATGAATGAGTCTAAATTTACCTAGCTCTCTTTTTGGCACTACCCCGCACAGGTGAAATTATCATATTTTTTAATGGTGGCTTTTTAAATGGGCCCGCAACTCTCCCCAACTTCACCTCTTTCTTAAGCTTCTCTCTAATTGTCTCAGGGTATTGGTAGACTGAAATTAAGTTACGTGATTTACCGGCTATGATCTCTTTTTTTCGTTGGTATGCAAAACCCCTTTTTAAATGAATTTGTCAGGAAATTGGATCTTGTTGTATTATCATATGTTTGCAGCATTCTAAGAATTATTGGGATATGGAGGGGGGTGTATTGATGAATGTGATTAGTTAGTTTGTGATTGGTTTCCCTTGCCTTGTGTGGGCCGAAATGGCCGCCTGGCATTTCTATTACAGTCTGCACCTGGGTGTCCTCCCTTACAGTATCTGAATGCATGTTTAAAATTACAATTTTGTCTATTTTTTGTCATTATATGTCTAACATAACTTTATATATCTCTCCTCCGTCATGTTATTTCCCGCCCCATAGCCAAAATAGCTTCTCTTCTGCTGTTGACTACTGTCTGGTTTAACTAGTCTTGTCCACATGTCTAATTCCTTTCTTCCAAAGTATTTGGAACTAGCTTTTCCAAGTTTTTTTCTGAATTCAGTGTCATAATCCCTCCACGCCTGACCTCCAAAGGTTGTGATACCTCCAATATGGCATGCATATATCTAGCCAGACTCTCCCCTTGTGTGGGTCTATCTTTTAAATAACAAGCTGCATATATTAGAAAACCCTTCATCCACTGCACTATGTCCCTCCTAGGGGTGTCATTTTTTTTCTGTAATTTGTCACATTTCTTTTCCTTATCCTTCACTGCCTCCTTGGTTAACTGAAATAAATATTGTAACGCCCCGCTCTAGCTTTCCTGATTATTTTTTGTTTCAAATGCTCCCATAGGGGGTCTAGTTCGCATGCGATCCCTGACCTATCCGCTGATGTAGCCAATTCGCATTCAAGTTGTACTTTTTTGCTAGGTTCCCTTTTGCTATCTGTATGTGCACCTTGCATGGCACCCCGCTTGCTATTTTTTTTATTTTTTGCAACAATTTCAGGATCTTATCCTTAGCCATCCGTTTCCTCTGGTGTCCACTGGGATGTTTAGAAGGGAGAGAGTGGGGAAAGTGAACAACATAACAGGGATTTATTTGTTCCCTAGAAGGGGAAGGGGGAAAAATTGGGGACATGTATCCATCCCTAGTTGGAGAATAATATGCTGAGACAGGGGGGTTGAAAGGGTACTTATGTGAGGTGGCAGGGGGGTAAATATGACACAGGGAGTGCCCCAGATTAGTGCTGCCATGGGAAGCTTGCAGCCTGGGGGAGGGTATGGGGGGCCTTATGGAAGGATCTACCCCTTTATTTAATTTTAATTTGGGTGAGAGCTTAAACTTTACAGGTTCCCCTTTTTGATGCCTAGGAGAGGCGGGGGGAGACAGGGTAGTGTCAAATTGGCCCCCTTGCGGTACATTTTTATTGCCCCCTACTGTGCGACCTATTTTACGTGGAGGGGTTATGTTGCCCCTGTGGGGACCGGGTCCCGCCTTATTTGGTGCATTGTTTAATTTGGTGGATGGAGGGGTTCTGTTGCCCCTGTGGGAACCGTGGCCCGCCTGATTTGGTGCGAGGATTAATTGCGGAAGGGGGGCTGCTATAAATGCTCTGGACTTAGCTCGTTTTCTAGGGGTGGGAACAGAGGAACTAGTGATATCCTCCGTTCCCCAGCACCTGGGTCTCTCCCCAACTGGAAGTGATGAGCGCCGTCATTTCCAGTTGGGAGTAGGAGGAGGAAGAAGGCCTGCTGCAGAGATGACTGTGAGCTGGCTGTGAGCTGGCGTAACCAGAAGTGACAACCTCTGTCGTTTCCGGTGGGGGGAAGGAGGAGGTGGGCTTGCCGGAGCATCGGCCATGTTTCCTGGAAGGCGGATGCGCAAGCAAGATGGTGACTGACGTGCCGGCCCTCCCTGGGCATAGCGAGGAGTTGGGGAGGAGGGGGAGGGCTATAGATATTTCTGGATGGACTGGGGAAATGAGTAAAATCGGGGGAGGGGGACCTAGAAGTAGAAAAGCGAGCGCTGGGAAGGGAATCTAGACGGGAGGAAAAAGAAGAGGCAGGAGGGGACAGGGAGCGAGGCGATGCGCAGGGGAGAGGAGAAGGGGAAACAGATGGTACAGGGGAATGGGAGGGGGATTTAATATTATGTTCCTTAGCTTTTTTGGTCTCATCCACCACTCTTTCTAGGTATTTGTTTCGTGACCACACTGTCCAGCAATCTCCTTCGCAGTATTTGTTTCCTGCTTCCACGCTCCATGCTGCTTGGCTCTTCCAGAATTCCCCAGGCTCGACCCTGCTCTTCCAGACTTCCCCAGGTATGATCCTGCAAGATAAAAAACAGAAGGTGAACTGTGGCTGCTGCTCCTATATATAACCCTGCCCTGCTCTCCTACCCTCCAATGGCCTATCCCTCTATTTGTCCCCCTTCCTACTCCCCTTCCTTTGTCTGCAGCTTCCCCCCCTTCCCCCTCTTTTGGGAGGGGTTGGAGAGCTGCAGCCATGCTTACTTCCTTCATTGTCCCCCACATTTACTGTGCTCCCTGCCTAGTATGGCACTCCACACTCAGAAACTCTCCTAGGACAGACACCTAGCACCTTTGTGTTCTCTTACTTTTCAAAGCATTTAGTAAGGCTGGATTTAATGCTGGCCTTGCACTGAGCTCAGCCACAGAATGAGTTGATCAGACCACTATTATTGCTGGGTGTTTCTAGAAATCGTTCCATCTCCTAAGACTCTGTCTATTTTCTGCCCCTGTTTCTATCACTTTCCTCAGGAGATGTGAGCCATCTTGGTGTCACCAGGGAAATTTAAGGCCTGCAGATAGTAAAGGGTGTGAATCCAGGCCAGCTTCACCGTACAAGAGAAAAATAGCTGACATGGATCTTGGGAATGTGAAACTGTAGTTTAGGTGACCTGGATATTATTACTAACCTTTAGTTTTGGCCCAACCCAAACACTCTTGGGCCTTTCCCAGCACAGCAAAGTTTTTTTTTAGCAGAGTATACACTATGGGGCATATCTATCAAGCTCAGTATGGAGGTTGAAGCCCCGTGTTTCTGGCGAGCCTTTAGGCTCACCAGAAACACCAGTTATGAATCAGCGGTCTAAAGATCGCTACTCCACAACCTGTCCGCTCTGAGGAGGCGGACAGACATTGCCGCAATTCAACCCGATCCAATACGATTGGATTGATTGATACCCCCTGCTGGCGGCCGATTGGCTGCCAATCTGCAGGGGGCGGCATTGCACCAGCAGCTCACTGAGGTATTTAACTTTTCAGGTCCGATTTATGGGCTCAACCGGATGATCTCCTGACAACCCACAAGCTGACTGCTAAGAGTTGAAATGCTCTGAATACTTCTAGTACATGTTTCTCTTGTTTTGGGGCAACCTTTAAACTGTCAGTTATTTGTTATCTATTAATTCTCTGTGTTATAATGCTAATGCTTGAGCCTTGCTACCTATGTACAATACTTTTGCATGTGTCTTCCATATACTTCCTCACCACTCACGTAGCAAGTAGGTATCTATGTTATATAGGTAATTCATATATCTAACTATTTATGCTTTGTGTTAAAAGTTATTCCAAATGTAACTACTCTACAGTAAGATGTTTACACTCAATGCGCCATGAGGGGAAAATCTCACGTCGCATCATAACTCCCTAAGCATGGTATCCATGTGACCTGGGTATTATATGTCTCCCTTACATGAGGATACACTCTCCTCGCAAATGCTAGATGATATATGGATTTAGTACCCACACGCTAGGCTACAGCGCTATGATAGCTTACCCTGTCCCGACAAAGTAATCATTAACCTTTATCTCCCTGTCAATCTTTCTATGTCCCTGTTGTTATTACTTTTATATTGCAACCGCTCCTTATCACACTTCACAGAATTTTAGTTGTGTATTACAGTGTTTAGGATCTCCTAATGGATATTAGATGCTGAATAGTAGGTGTAAGGTTCTATCTGATGCGATACACATGCTGTTCTTTTTTTTTTGTTTTCTTTAATGTTACATACTGTATGTATCAGAGGTTTCAGGTCTACATTTGATTCATAACACCTATGCTCCTGAAAACTGATAGCAGGCGTGGTTATAGAACGCAATTGACAAATCAGAAGACACAGTATCAAGTTTTACCCTCATGACAAACTGAACCTATGACATGACACATTTAGGCTCATAGACACGCTGGATATTAATACTCACTTTCTATACTATGCTGCTAAATATTTGTAGACATGGCTCAGTGTATATACCTTGCCCTCATAATACTCAGCCACTATTGTGGCAATGGCACACCCCTTGGCTAAGCACTTAACATCATAGTTTCATCAGGGTAGCACTCTTATAACTATGACCAGTGTATATACTATAGCAACTTTAGCAGCTCATATGACACATTCTTACATACTAAAGGAGTCCTAACTAGTTGAATACAAGGCTATATGCTTAAACTTTAGAGATCCTACCTAAACTCCCCTAACATATCAGCATGTTTCATTCCCTAAAGTCCTACATCGCCCAGACACCCAAACATAAATTAGCAAGCAGCCCAATCAGTCATATATTTCTAACATATATATATTACAAGTGGTTACCTCTCTTAATGTTACATGTCATGGTGCTGATATGCTCCACATAGCTTATTGCTATAATAATCCTATGCTTCTATACTGGCAGCAAATCTCCTATTATGGATGTCCAATTTCCGAGTTAATTTACTAGTTCATAAGTACTACTAGTATGTCGGCTGAGTTTGTTAATCAGCTTATATATATATATTCAACAGTTTATTGCTTGATTAGCTTGACATGTAGTTTGGAGTACTGAACATTTATTAATAGTTGCTGTTATGCTTAGCTTCATGTAGGAGCATTTCATATATATGAGGGGTCATGCATATTATCTTTTCCCATGCAGCTGTATCTGATAGGCACTGTCACCATATAGAAGAGTACTAGCCCATTATAGCCGCAGAGGGATCTCAACGCTTATATCCTTAATTTCTATACTAAAATATAAAGGATAACCTCCACTGCTAATTAATCCCTGATATATAAGATGTAGTACCCCCATATCAATATCCCCGTCCTCTACTCTACAACATAACCTCCCCTAGGGAAAAAATGGAATGCTCTGACCTCCCCCCCCCAGCTTCCATTGATATACCTACCCTTGCCCCATAGATTCACACACCACACAATATCTCTCACATAGCTCCCTATTTTAGTCATTGCTTTGTACATCTATGGCATACATAGTTCTATAAACAAGCCCATACTGCAGCCCTATCAAGGTCGGCTCCGCCCCCCTGCTTTTCCCCCCCTCCCCCACCACAATTTGAGTGGCTCTTGCCCACTGCAATCCCTCTTCTTTCCTGTTCTTTACGACCCACTTGAGGTCATTCTAAATGCTAACTCCCCACATCACCGCAGAAATTCCCATTTTATTCATCTTAGTGATGTGGAGATCAGATCAGATTCCAATTATTAAAATATAAAATATAAAATGAAGTTTCCTCTTAGTTCGCCCAAGCTTATACTTGAAACCTCTCTAGACATAACATTGGTTTCTACTTGTTAAGGCCGGCCTTTTCATATTATTACTTTCATAATTATCTTTGTAAGCCCTAAAACATATGACCCAACTTGATACTTAGTACAGTTATTCCACTACTAGCCACATAGATAAAATGTATGTCACAATACTGCGTGTTGTACTCTAATGTTAATCTTATGAACGGGCAAATGTTGTATTCTATACTCTTTCTGTTTTGTGAAACTTCAATAAAAATTTAAAATAAAAAAAAAATAAAAAAAATAAAATAAAACCTAACCTAAGTTACAATTACACATAACACTACACTATAATTAAATTAATTCCCTAAATTAAATACAATTAAATACAAAAAAATAAAATTATCTAAAGTACAACCCCCCCCCACTAAATTACAGAAAATAATAAACAAATTACAAGATTTTTTTAAATTTATTACACCTAATCTAATCCCCTTAACAAAATAAAAAAGCCCCCCCAAAATAAAAAAGCCCTACCCTACACTAAATTACAAATAGCCCTTAAAATGGCCTTTTGCGGGGCATTGCCCCAAAGTAATGAGCTTTTTACCTGTAAAAAAAAGTACAAATCCCCGCCAACATTTAAACACATTTGTGGTCATTTTAATAAGCAATTCATTGTGTAAGGTTAATTTTTAGAGATACATTTTATGATCTGTTTTATGTAGAATAATTGTAACAGAATAAGCGTGTATAATTGATTCATAATCTAGTTTTTACATAAATATAATTCAAGGTGTCTAAAAAGATAACTAATCAAGAACACAGGATTAAATATTAATTCTAATAATAATATTGTTGTCAAATTTATAGATATCTATATAGTGATATTTTGGAGTGCACCAAAGAGATCTCACTGAAGTGTATTGACAAAATTTCTGCTATATTAATTGTAGATATCGCTGATAATAATTTTACATTGCTATTAATTATTAATATTCATAATTACAAATATATACAACATTTCACTGGAGGTTACTACTGAAATAATAATAAATAATAATTTTGTAACCTAGTATATACTAACAACATACAAAGATACTAATCACATGCACACACACAAAAAGACACACACATACAAAGACACAATGCTTTCTCTCTCACACACACACTCACACACACATAAGAAGACACCCACACACATACAAATACACTAATGCTCTCTCTCTCTCTGACACTAGCATACACACTCTCTCTCTCACACACACACTCTCACGCACAAATACACTCATTCTTTCACACACAGAAAGACACACAGAAAGACACTGACAAACACAAAGACACACACTTCTCACACACAAAGACACTTACACACACATACACACAGACACAGTACACTCATTCTTTCACACACAGACACACACACACAGAAAGACACTGACAAACACACAGACACACACTCTCTCACACAAAAAGACACTTACACATGCAGATACAAAGACAGTTACACACAGACACACACACTCTCACACACAAAGACACTTGCACACAGACACACACACACACACACACACTCCCACCCTCAGACACACTCCCACACAAGAGAGGAATAACTGTAGGCATGTGCAGTATCTTGCAAATGTACACTGTCACCTTTTTGGCTGTGGCTGTTTCCCACCAAACCTGGACAGGTTCAAACCCATACACAGACACCCAGACAGGTAAGAACCCTATGCGCAGTCTGCATTTATATGTAAATATTTTCTGCAGTAAATTGAGTGCTCTGCAAATATCTGTGCACTCAGAGTTATGTTCACAATATTTGCTGCATCTACAGTTAAAATATAAATTATTCTTTATTCTGTGAGAGCAGTTTGCTTTTTTAAAAAACAAACAACTCATTTTTTTACTGTATTTAGCCCCTGAAAAGGATTAAAAACATAGGCAAAGTAATGCTACTGGAACACCCCACTACCACTCCAGATAAGGACTGGTGTTTGGTTTTTATTTTTCTATTTTGCCCCTTTCATAAAATTTAACTATATATTTTTAAAACAAATTAACCCCTTGTTTGCTGCAACTAAGCAAGTTACAGGAGTATTGGTCACACCCACCAATGGTTTCCACTCAAAAACCTCCAGTGTAAATTGCACACCTAGATTACAAGTGGAGCGCTAATTTATTGTGCACCCGTAAAAAGGCCCATTCGCCTGTTTACGGCTCACAATAAATAACCAGCCATAAAAGTGGTCGGTTAATGCTACCATGAGCTTGCGATAACAGTTAGCGCTCCAAAAATTAACCAGAGATATTTATTGAAGCAGTTATAATTGGGTAAAGTGAGCAGGTGTCAGTTGTTAGAAAAAAAACGGCACCTAAAGTACCTTTACATTGCGGTCTATGGGGACTTATATACATATATATTTTAAATTTGCTGCATCAGAATGAGGCTCCTATTGGAGCCTATAGAACCACGCTCTTGTGAGCACAAAGCTTCCATGCAATGCGAACATGAGGTTGTGTTCGCATTGCGGGTCACTTCTAGTACGAGCACACAATTGCGTGCGCTGGTATTACGAGTGGAGCACAAATATTGAGCTTGTGAAAGTGCAATTTTGAGCTCCACTTATAATTTTGCCCAATATGTACAAAATATTACATCTGTATTATCTGATCTAATGTGTGAATTGCATAAGATGCCCAGGTGTCAGGTCACCAGATTAGATATTGTATGTCAGGGCTCAACCAACCCAGTTGCCAGAAAACCACTGGCACCTTAAAATTAAACCCTAGCTGGCACTGGCACCCTAGTCTATAGTCACTAGGGCATCTATGGGTGCTCCCACATTTCCACTCACTGGCCACTACCAGCCGCACCTAAAATTTAGCTTGGTACGGCCGGATCCTTTCTAGGCCTTGCAACTGTGTCATACAAATCCAACTTGTATGAGTGTGTGTAAATATATATTAATTTCTTATTATGATGTGGTATATCACAATGATCAAATGCATTCTCCACTGCAAATAACTTTAATACGATGTTCCTCTCTGAAATGTCAGATTAAAGTTATTTCTAATAGAGAGTACTGGGTACTTTGATCATTGTAATAGCTATAATATATATTTTCATGCACACCTAGATAACCCTTTTGCTAATATATGTGCATTTATGTGTGTGTGTGTATATATATATACAGGGAGTGCAGAATTATTAGGCAAGTTGTATTTTTGAGGATTAATTTTATTATTGAACAACAACCATGTTCTCAATGAACCCAAAAAACTGATTAATATCAAAGCTGAATAGTTTTGGAAGTAGTTTTTAGTTTGTTTTTAGTTATAGCTATTTTAGGGGGATATCTGTGTGTGCAGGTGACTATTACTGTGCATAATTATTAGGCAACTTAACAAAAAACAAATATATACCCATTTCAATTATTTATTTTTACCAGTGAAACCAATATAATATCTCAACATTCACAAATATACATTTCTGACATTCAAAAACAAAACAAAAACAAATCAGTGACCAATATAGCCACCTTTCTTTGCAAGGACACTCAAAAGCCTGCCATCCATGGATTCTGTCAGTGTTTTGATCTGTTCACCATCAACATTGCGTGCAGCAGCAACCACAGCCTCCCAGACACTGTTCAGAGAGGTGTACTGTTTTCCCTCCTTGTAAATCTCACATTTGATGATGGACCACAGGTTCTCAATGGGGTTCAGATCAGGTGAACAAGGAGGCCATGTCATTAGATTTTCTTCTTTTATACCCTTTCTTGCCAGCCACGCTGTGGAGTACTTGGACGCGTGTGATGGAGCATTGTCCTGCATGAAAATCATGTTTTTCTTGAAGGATGCAGACTTCTTCCTGTACCACTGCTTGAAGAAGGTGTCTTCCAGAAACTGGCAGTAGGAATGGGAGTTGAGCTTGACTCCATCCTCAACCCGAAAAGGCCCCACAAGCTCATCTTTGATGATACCAGCCCAAACCAGTACTCCACCTCCACCTTGCTGGCGTCTGAGTCGGACTGGAGCTCTCTGCCCTTTACCAATCCAGCCACGGGCCCATCCATCTGGCCCATCAAGACTCACTCTCATTTCATCAGTCCATAAAACCTTAGAAAAATCAGTCTTGAGATATTTCTTGGCCCAGTCTTGACGTTTCAGCTTGTGTGTCTTGTTCAGTGGTGGTCTTCTTTCAGCCTTTCTTACCTTGGCCATGTCTCTGAGTATTGCACACCTTGTGCTTTTGGGCACTCCAGTGATGTTGCAGCTCTGAAATATGGCCAAACTGGTGGCAAGTGGCATCTTGGCAGCTGCACGCTTGACTTTTCTCAGTTCATGAGCAGTTATTTTGCGCCTTGGCTTTTCCACACGCTTCTTGCGACCCTGTTGACTATTTTGAATGAAACGCTTGATTGTTCGATGATCACACTTCAGAAGCTTTGCAATTTTAAGAATGCTGCATCCCTCTGCAAGATATCTCACTATTTTTGACTTTTCTGAGCCTGTCAAGTCCTTCTTTTGACCCATTTTGCCAAAGGAAAGGAAGTTGCCTAATAATTATGCACACCTGATATAGGGTGTTGATGTCATTAGACCAAACCCCTTCTCATTACAGAGATGCACATCACCTAATATGCTTAATTGGTAGTAGGCTTTCGAGCCTATACAGCTTGGAGTAAGACAACATGCATAAAGAGGATGATGTGGTCAAAATACTCATTTGCCTAATAATTCTGCACTCCCTGTATATATATAAAAACACACACTGTGTGGACATTTTATTAGGTTCAGGCCTGCTGTGCACACATATGTTTCGTTCCACTACGTTGACTCAGTTTTGTTATAAATACAGCAGAACAACCTTCCTACTATCAGTTAAACGTACAAACCGCAGCGAGAATGGGGAAGAGCAGTGATCTAATGGACTCTGAATGTGGCATGAAAGTAGGTGCAAGATGTGCTGGTCGAAGCGTATCTGAAACCGCAGTATTCCTAAACTTTTCACGTACCACAGTTTTAAGGGTGTATTGAGAATGGTTCAATTAACAAAAACATCCAGTCCTGTGGAATAAAAACGCACATTGATGAGAGAGATCAGAGGAGGATAGCTAGACTTGTGCAAGCAAACAGACAGTCCACAATTTTGAGAACCACATCCAAATTCATCCTTGGTGCGGAGAAAAACATATTGCAATACACCACTAGGCATATCTCGTTGTGGATGGGCTAGAACAGCCACGGCCACATTAATAAAGGTTTTAGCTATGTATTTAATGTAAATATGTCCCATTCCAATGTTCTGCACATAGCAGAATATGTTCTATGTATTTATAAATAGATATTCCATGCATGCGATATTCTATGTTCGTCTTTTTGTGCTCATCGGGTTATCGATTATTTTTAACTCATAAAACTAGCGCAACCCAACGAGTGCAAAAAGACGAACTTCTAGCGCAGTTAACACTCGAGCGGGAGTGTTAATTAGAGCTCCACTTGTAATCTGGCCCATAGTCAATCATTCATGCTAAGAACTTACCTCAACTTAGTCATGCAGTCATTCCAACAACTTACCTCAACATAGTCATGTATTCATGCCAAGAACTCACCTCAACATAGTCAGGCATTCATGCCAAGAAGCCACCTCAATATAGTCATGCTTTTATGCCAAGAACTCACCTCAACATATTCATGCATTCATGCCAAGAACTTACATCAACATAGGCATTTATGCCAAAAACTCACCTCAACATAGTCATGCATTCATACCAAGAACTCCCCTCAACATAGTCATGCATTCATGCCAAGAACTCCCCTCAACATAGTTAGGCATCATTCATGCCAAGAACTCAACTCAACATAGTGAATCAATTATTACAAGAACTCACATCAACATAGTCCGGCATTCATGCAAAGAAATCCCCTCAACATAGTCAGGCATTTATGACAAGAACTCACCTTAACATAGTTATGCATTCATGCTAATAACTCACCTCAACATAGTCAATCAATTATGACAAGACCACACATCAACATAGACCGGCATTCATGCCCAGAAATAACTCCAAAACAGTCAGGCATTCATGAAATAACTCACCTCAACATAGTTATGCATTCATGTTAATAACTCATCTCAACATAGTCATGCATTCATGCCAAAAACTCACCTCAGCATAGTCAGGCATTCATGCCGAGAACACACCTCAACATAGTCAAGCATTCAAGCCAAGAACTCACTTCAACATATTTAGGCATTCATGCCAATAACTCACCATAATCAGGTATTCATGCTAAAAAAATATCTTAACATGGTTAGGCATTCATACCAAGAACTCACCTCAATATAGTCAGGCATTCATGCCAAGAACTCACCTCACCAAAGTCAGTCATTCATGCCATGAACTCACCTCAACATAATCAGGCATGCATGCCAAGAACTCACCTCAACATAAGCATAAATAAATGCCAAATAACTAATTTCATCATAGTCAGGAATTCATGCCAAGAACTCACCTCACCAAGAACTTAGCTCAAAATAGTCATGCATTTATGTCAGGAACTCCCATCAACATAGTCATGCATTCATGCCAAGAACTCAGCTCAACATAGTCAGGCATTCATGCCAAGAACTCACCTCAACATAGTTATGCATTCATGCCAAGAACTCACCTCAACATAGTCAATCAATTATAACAATAACTCACATCAACATAGTCCTGCATTCATGCCAAAAATTCACCTCAACATAGTCAGATATTCATGCCAAGAACTCATCTCAACATAGTCAGGCATTAATGCCAAGAAGTCACCTCAACATAGTCAGACATTCATGCCAAGAACTCACCTCAACATAGTCAGAACTCAACTTAACATAAGCATGAATAAATGCCAAAGAACTCATCTCAACATAGCAAGGCATTCATGCCAAGAACTCACCTCACCAAAGTCAGTCATTCATGCCAAGAACTCACCTCAACATAATCAGGCATGCATGCCAAGAACTCACCTCAATATAAGCATGAAAAAATGCCAAATAACTCATCTCATCATAGTCAGGAGTTCATGTCAAGAACTCACCTCACCAAGTGCTCACCTCAACATAGTCATGCATTCATGCAAATAACTCATTTCAGCATATTCAGACATTCATGCCAATAACTCACATCAACATAGTCAGGCATTCATGCCAAGAACTCACCTCAACAAAAAAAATGTATTCATGGCAAGAACTCACCTCAACATAGTCAGGTATTCATGCCAAGAACTCACCTCAACATAGTCAGGCATTAAGGCCAATAACTCACTTCAGCATATTCAGACATTCATGCAAATAACTCACCTCAACATAGTCAGGTATTTATGTCAAAAACTCACCTCAGCATAAATATGCATTAATGCCAAGAACTCACCTCAACATAGTCAGACATCATTTATGCCAAGAACTCACTTCAACATATTCAGACAATTATACTAAGAACTCACCTCAACATGGTCAGGCATTCAAGCCAAGAACTCAATTCAACATATTCAAGTATTCAATCCAATAACTCACTTCAACATAGTCATGCATCCATGCCAAGAACTCACCTCAAAATATTCAAGCATTCAAGCCAAGAACTCACCTCAACATATTTAAGCATTTAAGCCAAGAAATCACTTCAACATACTCATGCATCCATGCCAATAACTCACCTCAACATGGTCAGGCATTCTTACCAAGAACTCACCTCAACATAGCCAGGCATTAATGCCAGTAACTCACCTCGCCATAGTCAGGTATTTGTGCTAATAAATTACTTTAACATGGTCAGGCATTCATACCAAGAAGTCACCTCAACATAGTCAGGCATTAATGCCAAGAAGTCACCTCAACATAGTCAGACGTTCATGCCAAGAACTCACCTCAACATAGTCAGACATTCATGCCAAGAACTCACCTCAACATAGTCAGACATTCATGCCAAGAACTCATCTCAACATAGTCAGACATTCATGCCAAAAATTCACCTCAACATAGTCAGACATTCATGCCAAGAACTCATCTCAACAAAGTCAGGCATTAATGCCAAGAAGTCACCTCAACATAGTCAGACATTCATGCCAAGAACTCATCTCAACATAGTCAGGCATTAATGCCAAGAACTCACGTCAACATAGTCAGGCATTCATGCCAAGAACTCACCTCAACGTAGTAAGACATTCATGCCAAGAACTCATCTCAACATAGTCAGGCATTCACACCAAGAACCCACCTCAGGAAGATGTTTAAAATGTGGCACAGACAATATGACAAAACCTGTAACTGGTGGATTTGTGGTTGTTTGGCGTAATCATGCAGGACCCCACCTCTCAAGCCATATTAAGCTAACACCCCTGTTTGGACATCAGCCCCCTTCAGGCATACCGTGCCCTGCTCACCCTCACAGACATGCCAGCTTTAAAATGATTTCATAGTGTGCTCTTATTTGCTTATCTGATGATGTCACAGAAAAAGGTATCACAGAAATGTACTATTATAGACAAAACTGTTTTTCATTTTTCATTTGCATTTAAGGCTTAGATGGGTTTTTTTTAATTAATATTTACTTAAAGTATGAAAATGCAATGAATATATATGTGAATATTTAGGGGTAGATTTATCAAGCAGCGTGTGCTGCAATCTACCCCCGAAATTTCAGGTCCGTCTGAAACTTAAGTTAAGAAGCAGCGGTCAAGAAGCAGCGGTCGTCATGTGCAGGGGGCCGTATTGCATAAGCATTTCACCAGCATATGCTGTCGTCATTTATTGATGTCGGGCAGACATGATCTATTACAGAGGATCATGTCCGTCTGACATTTGATAAATCTACCCCTTAATATGTAATAAAAGGGTAGATTTAATACTTTCCAATCATGTTTAAGGCTTCTGATATTGTATAGCTCCTCAGTACTGGGTGAGACAGATATTTACATATATATATGTATTTAAAAGACATAGGGTCCCATTTATCAAGCTGCAAAAGCAGTTTCGGAACCCCAGCATTTCCAGGCTACTAGAAAAACTAGTTAAGTAACAACAGTCTTAAGATGACTGCTGCTTAACTCCTCCACCACCTAAAATGTGGCAGAGTGAAATCATCCCAATCTGATCCAATCTGGATGATTGACAGCCCTTGCTTGGCCGCCAGCGAGCAGGGGACGGCATGGTACAAGCAACTGCTTGTGCAATGTTAAATACAGGCAGAGTATGCTGCCTGCTCACAGAGAGGTCAGGCTGACATATTCACAGTATTAAATAATGTCCGTTCAACATTTGGTAAATGGATCCCATAGATGTGAGATGTGATGTAAGCTAACGAGATCTGCAGAAAAAGCAAAAAAGACAAAACAATACTAAAATCATGACTTCTAGGAATGATGTTTAGTAATCACATTCTAAAGATGTTCCTGTTTATTTCATACTCAAATGTATATAATTGTAATTTCATCTTATTAAACAGGATTCCTATCAGCAATTCCATATTTGTGATCAGGACTTAACTGTCTGCTGTTCCATCTTCTTTAATGGCGAAAAGTAAACCGTAATCCCAAAAATCATGTTTTTAAAAATCATGATTTACAATATCTATAACTTCGTGTTACCATTTTCCTACAGTAATAGAAATTCAAGAAAACCGTGTTACGATAGATGTGTACATAATGCAGTTTTATTTGCTTGGGTGATCACACAATATTTTTTGTTGTATTTTCTATGACCTAGTGGGATTTTGCTGATCCAAAAAGTCAAGCAGAAAGTGTACGCCCGTGTCACCCAGTCCCATAGTGTTACTTTTGTTGAATTAATAAATCCAATTACTAAATACTCTTCTATATGCAAAAAAAAATCTAAAGTGAATAAAACTTATTATTTATATACTTATTTTTATTGAGTTCAGTAGTGTAACACATTCCTCTCTCTCTTCATCCAGAAATATAGCAAATATCCATTAGTGATTTACAGAGCTTCTGATGTAAATTGTCTCGTTACTGAATCCCATAGGGAGGGTTATAATTAACCTAGATCACTGGGTGCTCTATGAATATTATGATCACATGATATATAGTAATAAGTCTGCTTATAGTTAACGGAACAGTATTTCTTTAAAAGGAACAGTAAGCACCTTGAGATTTTAAGGGGGCATGAAACTAGGGATGGGCGAATGTTCGCAACATTCGAGAAATGAAACAAATTTTAACATATTTGTTCGTTTTGAATTTTGAATGTTTGCACAACATGTTAACATTCATTTAACCCCTTAGTGACCAGACCATTTTTCAAATTTCTTACAGTTAAGGACCAGGGCTGTTTTTACATTTTTTGCGGTGTTTGTGTGTAGCTGTAATTTTCCTCTTACTCATTTACTGTACCCACCCATATTATATACCTTTTTTCCTCGCCATTAAATGGACTTTCTAAAGATAACATTCGGCTAGATTACGAGTTTTGCGGTATGGGTGAAAAAGCAGTGTTAAGGCTCTTTTTCACGAGTATTGCAGGTTTAGATGCACCGCACACTTTTTTTGGCCGGAACGCAACGTAACTACCGCAGCTTTCAAAAAGGTCCTTTTTCAATGGGACTTCCTTTGCGCCGGTATTACGAGTCTGCCTGTCCGGCCAAAAAGTGAGGGTACAGCCTAAAACTACAAGATCCATAATGTAAACTGAAAGTCAGTAGTTATGGGTTTTATGCTACAACACCGTAACATAAAACTCATAACTAAAGTGCTAAAAAGTACACTAACACCCATAAACTACCTATTAACCCCTAAACTGAGACCCTCCCGCATCGCAAACACTAAAATAAAATTCTTAACCCCTAATCTGCCGCTCCGTACATCGCCTCCACTAGAATAAACATATTAACCCCTAAACCGCCGCACTCCTGCATCGCAATCACTAGTTAAATATTATTAACCCCTAATCTGCTGTCCCTAACATCGCCGCAACCTACATTAATGTTATTAACCCCTAATCTGCCGCCCCCAACGTCGTCGCCACCTACCTACACTTATTAACCCCTAATCTGCCGCCCCCAAGGTTGCCGCCACTATACTAAAGTTATAAACCCCTAAACCTAACTCTAAGTCTAACCCTAACACCCCCTACTTTAATATAATTAAAATAAATCTAATAAAAAATTCCTATCATTAACTAAATAATTCCTATTTAAAAGTAAATACTTACCTGTAAAATAAACCCTAAGCTAGCTACAGTATAACTAATAGTTACATTGTAGTTAGCTTACGCCTAGATTTAGAGTTCTGCGTTAGCCGTCAAAACCAGCGTTAGGGGCTCCTAACCCTGGTTTTGGGCTACCGCTGGTATTTAGAGTCATGTAGGTAAAGGTCTAACGCTCACTTTGCAGCCGCGACTTTTCCATACCGCAGATCCCCCTACGCCATTTGCGTATCCTATCTTTTCAATGGGATCTTTCTAACGCCGGTATTTAGAGTCTTGGCTGAAGTGAGCGTTAGAAATCTAACGACAAAACTCCAGCTGCAGAGAAAAACCAGGAGTTAAGAGCTTTCTGGGCTAACGCCGGTTCATAAAGCTCTTAACTACTGTGCTCTAAAGTACACTAACACCCATAAACTACCTATGTACCCCTAAACCGAGGCCCCCCACATCGCCGCCACTCTAATACATTTTTTTAACCCCTAATCTGCCGACCGCACACCGCCGCAACCTACATTATCCCTATGTAGCCCTTATCTGCTGCCCCTAACATCGCTGACCCCTATATTATATTTATTAACCCCTAATCTGGCGCCCCCAACGTCGCCGCCACCTACCTACAATTATTAACCCCTAATCTGCCGACCGGTCCTCACCGCTACTATAATAAAGTTATTAACCCCTAATCCTCCTCAATCCCGCCTCAAAAACCCTATAATAAATAGTATTAACCCCTAATCTGCCCTCCCTAACATCACCGACACCTAACTTCAAGTATTAACCCCTAATCTGCCGACCGGACCTCGCCGCTACTCTAATAAATGTATTAACCCCTAAAGCTAAGTCTAACCCTAGCCCTAACACCCCCCTAAGTTAAATATAATTTTTATCTAATGAAATAAAATAAATCTTATTAAATAAATTATTCCTATTTAAAGCTAAATACTTACCTGTAAAATAAACCCTAATATAGCTACAATATAAATATTAATTATATTGTAGCTATTTTAGGATTAATATTTATTTTACAGGCAACTTTGTATTTATTTTAACCAGGTACAATAGCTATTAAATAGTTAATAACTATTTAATAGCTACCTAGTTAAAATAATTACAAAATTAGTAAAAGAAATCCTAACCTAAGTTACAATTAAACCTAACACTACACTTTTTTTACCCCGCACCTTTTAAATACCGCTGGTATTTAGAGTTCACAGAAGGGCTGCATTAGGCTCCAAAAAGGGAGCGTAGAGCACAATTTACCGCCACTGCAACTCTAAATACCAACGGTGCTTACGGACGCGGCCAGCTTCAAAAACATGCTCGTGCACGATTCCCCCATAGGAAACAATCGAGCCGTTTGAGCTGAAAAAAACCTAACACCTGCAAAAAAGCAGCGTTCAGCTCCTAACGCAGCCCCATTGTTTCCTATGGGGAAATACTTCCTAAGTCTGCACCTAACACCCTAACATGTACCCCGAGTCTAAACACCCCTAACCTTACACTTATTAACCCCTAATCTGCCGACCCCGCTATCGCTGACCCCTGCATATTATTATTAACCCCTAATCTGCCGCTCCGTACACCGCCACAACCTACATTATCCCTATGTACCCCTAATCTGCTGCCCCTAACACCGCCGACCCCTATATTATATTTATTAACCCCTAATCTGTCCCCCCAACGTCGCCGCTACCTACCTACACTTATTAACCCCTAATCTGCCGACAGGACCTCACCGCTATTATAATAAAGTTATTAACCCCTAATCCGCCTCACTCCCGCCTCAAAACCCTATAATAAATAGTATTCACCCCTAATCTGCCCTCCCTAACATCACCGACACCTAACTTCAAGTATTAACCCCTAATCTGCCGACCAGACCTCACCGGTACTCTAATAAATGTATTAACCCCTAAAGCTAAGTCTAACCCTAACACCCCCCTAAGTTAAATATAATTTTTATCTAACAAAATAAATTATTTCTTATTAAATAAATTATTCCTATTTAAAGCTAAATACTTACCTGTAAAATAAACCCTAATATAGCTACAATATAAATATTAATTATATTGTAGCTATTTTAGGATTAATATTTATTTTACAGGCAACTTTGTATTTATTTTAACCAGGTACAATAGATATTAAATAGTTAATAACTATTTAATAGCTACCTAGTTAAAATAATTATAAAATTAGTAAAAGAAATCCTAACCTAAGTTACAATTAAACCTAACACTACACTATCAATAAATAAATTAAATACAAATACCTACAAATAAATACAATTAAATAAACTAATTAAAGTACAAAAAATAAAAAAAGAACTAAGTTACAAAAAATAAAAAAATAATTTACAAACATTATAAAAATATTACAACAATTTTAAGCTAATTACACTTACTCTAAGCCCCCGCTTGGATCAAGACTTCAGCCGGATGATGGACCTCTTCAGCCCCCGCTTGGATCAAGACTTCAGCTGGATGATGGACCTTTTCAGCCCCCGCTTGGGCTTGGATGAAGACATCGCCCGGATTGGATGAAGACTTCGGACCCTCTTCTGGACGGATCGGTGATACCCGGCATGGTGAAGACAAGGTAGGGAGATCTTCAGGGGCTTAGTGTTAGGTTTATTTAAGGGGGGTTTGGGTTAGATTAGGGGTATGTGGGTGGTGGGTTGTAATGTTGGGGGGGGGTTTTGTATGTTTTTTTTTACAGGCAAAAGAGCAGAATTCTTTGGGGCATGCCCCGCAAAAGGCCCTTTTAAGGGCTGGTAAGGTAAAAGAGCTTTTCAATTTTTATTTTAGAATAGGGTAGGGCATTTTTTTTATTTTGGAGGGCTTTGTTATTTTATTAGGGAGCTTAGAGTAGGTGTAATTAGCTTAAAATTGTTGTAATATTTTTATAATGTTTGTAAATTATTTTTTTATTTTTTGTAACAGTTCTTTTTTTATTTTTTTGTACTTCAGTTAGTTTATTTAATTGTATTTATTTGTAGGTATTTGTATGTAATTAATTTATTGATAGTGTAGTGTTAGGTTTAATTGTAGATAATTGTAGGTAGTTTATTAAATTTATTTATTGATTGTGTAGTGTTAGGTTTAATTGTAACTTAGATTAGGATTTATTTTACAGGTAATTTTGTAATTATTTTAACTAGGTAGCTATTAAATAGTTATTAACTATTTAATAGCTATTGTACCTGGTTAAAATAAATACAAAGTTGCCTGTAAAATAAATATTAATCCTAAAATAGCTACAATATAATTATTATTTATATTGTAGCTATATTAGGGTTTATTTTATAGGTAAGTATTTAGCTTTAAATAGGAATAATTTATTTAATAAGAAACAATTTATTTTGTTAGATAAAAATTATATTTAATTTAGGGGGGTGTTAGGGTTAGGGTTAGACTTAGCTTTAGGGGTTAATACATTTATTAGAGTACCGGTAAGGTCTGGTCAGCAGATTAGGGGTTAATACTTGAAGTTAGGTGTCGGTGATGTTAGGGAGGGCAGATTAGGGGTGAATACTATTTATTATAGGGTTTTGAGGCGGGAGTGAGGCGGATTAGGGGTTAATAACTTTATTATAATAGCGGTGAGGTCCTGTCGGCAGATTAGGGGTTAATAAGTGTAGGTAGGTAGCGGCGACGTTGGGGGGACAGATTAGGGGTTAATAAATATAATATAGGGGTCGGCTGTGTTAGGGGCAGCAGATTAGGGGTACATAGGGATAATGTAGGTTGCGGCGGTGTACGGAGCGGCAGATTAGGGGTTAATAATAATATGCAGGGGTCAGCGATAGCGGGGTCGGCAGATTAGGGGTTAATAAGTGTAAGGTTAGGGGTGTTTAGACTCGGGGTACATGTTAGGGTGTTAGGTGCAGACTTAGGAAGTGTTTCCCCATAGGAAACAATGGGGCTGCGTTAGGAGCTGAACGCTGCTTTTTTGCAGGTGTTAGGTTTTTTTCAGCTCAAACGGCCCGATTGTTTCCTATGGGGGAATCGTGCACGAGCACGTTTTTGAAGCTGGCCGCGTCCGTAAGCAACGTTGGTATTTAGAGTTGCAGTGGCGGTAAATTGTGCTCTACGCTCCCATTTTGGAGCCTAACGCAGCCCTTCTGTGAACTCTAAATACCAGCGGTATTTAAAAGGTGCGGGGTAAAAAAAGCACTCGTAGCTAACGCACCCCTTTGGCCGGAGAACTCTAAATCTAGCCGTATGGTTTTATTTTTATTTCACAGGCAAGTTTGTATTTATTTTAACTAGGTAGACTAGTTAGTAAATAGTTATTAACTATTTACTAGCTACCTAGCTAAAATAAATACAAATTTACCTGTAAAATAAAACCTAACCTGTCTTACACTAACAGCTAACTTTACACTACAATTAAATAAATTACAATAATGAAATACAATGATCTAAATTACAAAAACAAACAAACACTAAATTACACAAAATAAAAAAAGAAATCATCAGATATTTAAATTAATTACACCTAATCTAATAGCCCTAACAAAATAAAAAGCCCCCCCCCAAAATAAAAAAAAACCCTAGCCTAAACTAAACTACCAATAGCCCTTAAAAGGGCCTTTTGCGGGGCATTGCCCCAAAGAAATCAGCTCTTTTACCTGTAAAAAAAAATACAAATCCCCCCCCAACATTAAAACACACACAACCAACCCTACTCTAAAACCCACCCAATACACCCTTAAAAAAACCTAACACTAACCCCTTGAAGATCTCATTACCGGGAGAAGTCTTCACCCAGCCGGGCTGAAGTCCTCAACGACCCCCCAACAGTAAAACCCACCACCCACACAACCAACCCCCCAAATAAAATCCTAACTAAAAAACCTAAGCTCCCCAGTGCCATGAAAAGGGCATTTGGGTGGGCATAGCCCTTAAATGGGCATTTAGCTCTTTTTCGGCCCAAAAGCCCTAATCAAAAAATAAAACCCACCCAATAAACCCTTAAAAAAAACTAACACTAACCCCCGAAGATCCACTTACAGTTTTTGAAGACCCGACATCCATCCTCAACGAAGCCGGCAGAAGTCCTCAACGAAGCAGCAGAAGCCCTCATCGAAGCCGGCAGAAGTCTTCATCCAGACGGCATCTTCTATCTTCATCCATCCGGCGCGGAGCGGCTCCATCTTCAAGACATCCGGCGCGGAGCATCCTCTACTTTCCACGGCGACTGAAGAATGAAGGTTCCTTTAAGTGATGTCATTCAAGATGGCATCCCTTGAATTCCAATTGGCTGATAGAATTCTATCAGCCAATCGGAATTAAAGGTGAAAAAAAACATATTGGCTGATGCATTTAGCCAATATGATTGAGCTTCAATTCTATTGGCTGATCCAATCAGCCAATAGGACTGGGCTCACATTCTATTGGCTGATCCAATCAGCCAATTGAATGCAAGCTCAATCCTATTGGCTGATTGGATCCTTCGTTGACGACTTCTGTCGGCTTCGTTGAGGATGGATGTCGGGTCTTCAAAAACTGTAAGTGGATCTTCGGGGGTTAGTGTTAGGTTTGTTTTAAGGGTTTATTGGGTGGGTTTTATTTTTAGATAAGGGCAATGCCCATCCAAATGCCCTTTTCAGGACAATGGGGAGCTTAGGTTTTTTAGTTAGGATTTTATTTGGGGGTTGGTTGTGTGGGTGGTGGGTTTTACTGTTGGGGGGTTGTTTGCATTTTTTTACAGGTAAAAGAGCTGATTTCTTTGGGGCAATGCCCCACAAAAGGCCCTTTTAAGGGCTATTGGTAGTTTAGTTTAGGCTACATTTTTTTTTTATTTTGATAGGGCTATTAGATTAGGTGTAATTATTTTAAATATCTGATCATTTCTTTTTTTATTTTGTGTAATTTAGTGTTTGTTTTTTTGTAATATAGTTAAATGGAATTAGTTAACGTAATTTATTTAATTGTAGTGTAAGGTTAGGTGTTAGTGTAAGACAAGTTAGGTTTTATTTTACAGGTAAATTTGTATTTATTGTAGCTAGTTAGTTATTAAATAGTTAATAACTATTTACTAACTAGTCTATCTAGTTAAAATAAATACAAACTTGCCTGTGAAATAAAAATAAAACTTTACCTAGCTACAATGTAACTATTCCTTATATTGTAGCAAGCTTAGAGATTATTTTATAGGTAAGTATTTAGTGTTAAATAGGAATTATTTAGTTAATGATTGGAATATTTTTATTAGATTTATTTTATTATATTAAAGTAGGGGGTGTTAGGGTTAGGTTTAGGGGTTTATATATTTAGTATAGTGGTGGCGACGTTGGGGGCAGCAGATTAGGGGTTAAAAACTATAATGTAGGTGTCAGCGATGTCAGGGGCGGCAGATTAGGGGTTAATAAATATAATGTAGGTGTCGGCAATGTTAGGGTTGGCAAATTAGGGGTGTTTAGACTCAGGGTTTATGTTAGGGTGTTAGGTGTAAACATATATTTTATTTCCCCATAGGAATCAATGGGGCTGCGTTACAGAGCTTTACGCTCCTTTATTGCAGGTGTTTTTCTTTTTTTCAGCCGGCTCTCCCCATTGATGTCTATGGGGAAATTGTGCACGAGCAGGTGAAACCAGCTCACCGCGGCGCTGATATTGGAGTGCGGTATGGAGCTCAATTTTGCTCAACGCTCACTTCTTGCCTGCTAACGCAGGGTTTTTGCAAACCTGTAATAGCAGCGCTATAGGGAGGTGAGTGGTGACAATAACTTGCAAGTTAGCACCGAGCAGCTCTTACCGCAAAACTCGTAATTTAGCCGATTATTTTTATAATATCATATAATTTACTATAACAAAATTATAAAATATGATGAAAAAATGGAAAAAAACACACTTTATCTAACTTTGACCCCAAAAATCTCTAATGCATCTATAACCAACAAAAAACACCCATGCTAAATAGTTTCTAAATTTTGTCCTGAGTTTAGAAATGCCCAATGTTTTCATGTTCTTTGCAAGTTAAAGGGCAAAAAGTACAAGTAGCAATTTGCTATTTCCAAACATTTCTTTTTCAAAATTAGCAATAGTTACATTGTAACACTGATATCTGTCAGGAATTCCTTAATATCCCTTGACATGTATATATTTTTTTTAGTAGACAAACCAAAGTATTGATCTAGGTCCATTTTTTGTGCCACCATTTCACTTGCAAATGCGATCAAATAAAAAAAATCTTTAACTTTTTCACAAACTTTAGGTTCTCACTGAAATTATTTACAAACAGCTTGTTAAATTATGGCACAAATGGTTGTAAATGCTTCTCTGGGATCCCCTTTGTTCAGAAATAGCAGACATATATGGCTTTAGCATTGCTTTTTGGTACGTAGAAGGCCGCTAAATGCCGCTGCACACCACATTTGTATTATGCCCAGCAGTGAAGAGATTAATTAGTTAGCTTGTAGGGTTAATTTTAGCTTTAGTGTAGAGATCAGCCTCCCACCTGACACATCCCACCCCCCTGATCCCTCCCTGACCCCTCTCAAACAGCTCTATTCCCTCCCCCACCTCACAATTATCACTGCCATCTTAAGTACTGCCAGAAAGTCTGCCAGTACTAAAATAAAAGGATATATATATATATATTATTTGTTATATATTCTGCAGTGTAGGATTCCCCCTTAGCACCCAACCTCCCTGATCCCCCCAAACAGCTCTCTAACCCTCCCCCTCTGTCTATTTTCCGCCATCTTGGGTACTGGCAGCTGTCTGCCAGTACCCAGTTTGTTAAAAATGTGGCTTTTTTTTCTGTATTGTAGCTGCCCCCCCTCAATATCCTACCCCCTCCCATATCCTTTTCCCAACACTTATTTCCCCCTCTCCCTCCTTCACTGTCTCTCAACATTGTCTCTAGTGTAGTGTTCCCACCCAATCCCGCCCCCTCGCATGTGCTCCTGCCACCTTGCGTGCACTCCCGCTCTCACGTGTACTCCTGGACCTCTCTTCCCTGCTCACCGTAAATACTCCAGCGATGGGCCACCCACAAGCCCCCCTGCTATCCCTCCCACGCCACCAATGATCAGCACCATCGCTGGCCCTCTCTGCATTGGTTGCTTAGCAGAGGGTATTGCAGGATGCCTCAATATCAAGGCATCCCTGCAATACCAGGGATGGGCAAGGTATGTCCGTGACAGGCCCTTTCCGTGTCCACCACGTCTACCATCCGTTTGCGGCGGAGATGGTCCAAAAATGGTCCGATTTGGTATCCCTGACCATGAGTCTCCTCCTTGACGCACGCTTGCAGTGCCAGCCAGGTTTGTTTCGCGGCCACGCCCCCGTCACTTGACGCCACGCTCAGCCTCAGCTCAGAGTGAGAGGGTCACTGCTGTCTGTAGCAGCGGGAAAACAATTTAGTGACGAGTGAGCTAGTAGAGACGTGAGACTGAGAGGGAAGAAGTTAGAAGAATTAAGAAGCCAAGAGCACAAGAACTAGAAGAATAGATTTCTTTAACCCTTTCCTAACGGTGTTAAAGTGACTACATCGGAACAATTATTTCAATTATTGGATAGGGTCTGGGGGGCGTCCCTATAACCCAAGAAACGCCCTCCAGACTGTGATCAAATCCGAGAAGCGCAGTAGGCTTCAGGACAGCCGTTAGCTATGACGTTCTATTCCATCATAACGGCTTTTAAGCCCAGTGTAATTATGACGGAATATAACGGCATAACGGCGTTAAAAGGTTAAATGAATAAAAAATCATTGTTGCACGGTAAGAATGAGTCTGAGATCTATGCTGTGCAAAATACAGGCTGCAGCTGCTCTATTAAATAAAATTATATATATTTTGTACAGTATATATCTGTTCCAATCCTGAGTGGCTCATTGTGCTTTTTTTTTTTTTTTTTTTAAATAAACTCCCTTTTCTAAACTCTAGAAAGGAGAGTTTATTTAAAAAAAAAAAAACGCATTAAAAAATCTAGAGCATCATTTCACAGATTATTATTACCTACATGAGTACATAATAAGGATTTG
The DNA here is from genome assembly GCF_027579735.1 of Bombina bombina. Taxonomy (NCBI): domain Eukaryota; kingdom Metazoa; phylum Chordata; class Amphibia; order Anura; family Bombinatoridae; genus Bombina; species Bombina bombina. The sequence continues at coordinate 405,554,726 of NC_069505.1, forward strand.
AGAGAGCCCATCTAAAGTTTAAATGCCAAAAAAGTGCGTTTTCTATGAACTTATATAATGAATCTAAAAAAAAAATTAAATAAAACAAGCTTTTCATGCTGTTTGATTGATTAATAATGTCTTCTGTTGATTTCTGATTTGCAATATATAAAATGCAGCACATATTATGAAATTAATACTGAAAAGAAAAGATTGACTTATAAAAAAATATATACATTTAAATGAAACAGAAAAAAAGCAATGTGATGAAATGTTGTGTGAATGCACATGTTGGCTCTAGTAATATATTCACAATGCTAATTAATTCCAATGCTAATTAATTCTCATGATGATTGATGAACAGCAGGTAGTTATTATTTTCTCTTACTTTTTTACATTCTAAGTTCCCCCTTCCATGTTTGCTATAACATGGAAGGGGTTAACAAACATGGAATGGGTTAGGGGAACTTAGAATGTAAAAAAAGTAACAGAAATAATAACTACCTGTTGTTCATGGGAATTAATTAATCAGAAAGAAAATGTATAGTAAGGTTGTGAATTGTGAATAAAGTTAGTGGTTTGTTTTCAAGACTGCTGCTAGTGGTAATAATTATATAGCAGTTTATCTAAATCTGCCTGCAGTTATTATTAATAATAAGATAACTACAGGCAGATTTAGATAAACTGCTATATAATTATTACAGCTAGCAGCAGTCTTGAAAACAAACCACTAACTTTATTCACAATCACAACCGTAGTATATATTTTCTTTCTGATTAATTAATAGGAAATGGAAAATGTTTTTGTAGCACTACTACTGAATAAACCTCAGGTGCCTGGACAGTATACTGTAAAATTATTTTTCCCTTAATGTGTTTCCAATTACGTTTTTACCAACTTCAGAGTATAAAATGTATGAGATTTGCTTTTTGAGGTTAATTAGTGTATATGAAATAGCTGATTTTGAGTACTGTCATTAGTTCCTGGCCTTATCTTATATCTAGCATAGCCGTATGCCTATACCATGTATGTTTAAACTCAAAGAGAGTGTTTTTTGATGTTATTAATTTGAAATGTACCTTGGTGTCCTTCACTAAGGTTTGTACTTTGTAAAACGTCTGCCACAGTTTTGTTCTGTGTCTACCCTTGTGCAATACCCTGAAAGTGGCTGTAAGCGATCACGATCGCTTCCAGCGCTTGAAACCCCTGAGGACATGCCAGGCACGTCCTTGGTTGCTAACGACCGTTTTTTGTAGGACATGCCTGGCACGTCCTTGGTCGTTCAGAGGTTAATGTAATAGTATTTCTAATGCTGTCTTTAAATTTAATATTCAAATTGAATTTTCTAATAATTTGATTCAAATTATGCAATATTCTAATTAGAAAATGTCTAATTTATATATTTGTAATAGTACTTTTTAATGCTTTCTTTAAATGTAATATTCGAAATAGAAAAATTTGAATTTATATAATTGTTTCTCTTATGTATCAATTTACTAAATTCCCTACCACATGAACTATTGAACTTCTGAACAGTATTTGTTAAATCGAATGTTACTTTCGAAATTTCGAACATGGACATAGGGGCCTCGATCCGATATGCAGCGTCGCCCGCAAAAGCCGGCGACACCGAATTTTGCGCGGGTTTGGTATCCTATATATGGCGTAACCTAGAAGTTACGCTCGTATATTTCTGCCTTCGCCCGTAGTTTTTTGGCCCATAGGCAGGTATACCAAACCCGCGCAGTTTGGTATCCAATATACAGCATAAGGACTTACGTGGCAAAAATGGAGAAATCTTACTCCATTTTCACCTCGCCACAAATTGCAGCCGTAGTAAGCCTTACGCTGTGTATTGGAGCCCCGTAACTCCCTAAACTAGCTGCAAAATAAAACCTAACACCTAACGCATGCGCAATGTCTATCTACCTGTCAACCGCGATCCCCCGCTGCAATCCCTAATAAAGTATTTAACCCCTAAACTGCCGCTCCCGGACCCCGCCGCCACCTACATTAAAAGTATAACCCCCTAATGTGATCCCCCTACACCGTCGCCAGCTACATTACATACCCCCTAATGTGAGCTCCTACCCCGCCGCCAGCTATATTAAACTACCCCCTAATGTGAGCCCCTTACACCGTCGCCAGCTAAATTAAATGTATTAACCTCTAATTTAATCCCCCTACACCGCCGCCAGCTATATTAAATGTATTAACCCCTAATCTAATCCCCCTACACCGCCGCCAGCTATATTAAATGTATTAACCCCTAATTTAATCCCCCTACACCGCCGCCAGCTATATTAAATGTATTAACCCCTAATCTAATCCCCCTACACCGCCGCCAGCTATATTAAATACATTAACCCCTAATCTAATCCCCCTAAAGTAATTACCTCTATTACCAGCCCTTAAAAGGGCCTTTTGCGTGACATTGCCCCAAAGTAACAGCTCTATTGCCAGCCCTTAAAAGGGCTTTTTGCAGGGCATTTCCCCAAAGAAATCAGCTCTTTTACCAGCTTTTAAAAGGGCTTTTTGCGGGGCATTGTCACAAAGATATCAGCTCTTTTGCATCTAATCTAAATCCCCCTACACCGCCGCCACCTATAATAAATGTATTAACTCCTAATCTAATCCCCCTACACCGCCGCCACCTATAATAAATGTATTAACCCCTAATCTAATCCCCCTACACCGCCGCCACCTATATTAAATAGATTAACCCCTAATCTAATCCCCCTACACCGCAGCCAGCTATATTAACTATATTAACCCTAATTATATTAGGGTTAATATAGTTAATATAGTCATTATATTATTTATATTAACAATATTAACCCTAATTATATTAGGGTTAATATAGTTAATATCGTTATTATATTATATATATATTAAGTATAATAACCCTATCTAACTCTAACATCCCTAACTAAATTCTTATTAAAATAAATCTAATTAATATGAATATTATTAATTAAAATATTCCTATTTAAATCTAAATACTTACCTATAAAATAAACCCTAAGATAGCTACAATGTAATTAATAATTACATTGTAGCTATTTTAGGATTTATATTTATTTTACAGGTAACTTGGTATTTATTTTAACTAGGTACAATAGCTATTAAATAGTAAATAACTATTTAATAGCTACCTAGTTAAAATAATTACCAGTTTACCTGTAAAATAAATCCTAACCTAAGTTACAAATACACCTACACTATCAATAAATTAAATAAACTACAAATATCTAAACTAAAATACAATTAAATAAACTAAACTAAATTACAAAAACAAACAAACACTAAATTACAAAAAATAAAAAAAGATTACAAGATTTTTAAGCTAATTACACCTATTCTAAGCCCCCTAATAAAATAATAAAGCCCCCCAAAATAAAAAACATTCCCTACCCTATTCTAAATTAAAAAAGTTAACAGCTCTATTACCTTACCAGCCCTTAAAAGGGCCTTTTTGTGGGGCATGCCCCAAAGAAATCAGCTCTTTTGCCTGTAAAAAAAAACACAATACCACCCCCCAACATTACAACCCACCACCCACATACCCCTATTCTAAACCCACCCAAACCCCCCTTAAAAAACCTAACACTACCCCACTGAAGATCTCCCTACCTTGTCTTCACCCAACCGGGCAGAACTCTTCATCCGATCCGGGCGATGTCTTCAATCAAGCGGCAAAGAAGTCTTCCATCCGGGCGATGTCTTCAATCAAGCGGCAAAGAAGAGGTCCTCCATTGGGACGAAGTTTTCTTCCAAGCGTCATCTTCAATCTTCTTTCTTCGCTCCTCCGACGCAGAACATCCATCCGGCACGACGACTAATAGCTATTGTACCTAGTTAAAATAAATATCAAGTTACCTGTAAAATAAATATAAACCCTAAAATAGCTACAATGTAATTATTAATTACATTGTAGCTATTTTAGGGTTTATTTTATAGGTAAGTATTTAGATTTAAAGGGCCACTGTAAGTAAATATTTTCTATGCCTGTTACTAACTAACTACCCCAAATACGCTTTTTTATCAATAGCATTTCATTAACATATCTCTACCGTATATAAGAAATCTTGTCTGCAAATTTAATTGTTTTCCAAACCCACTCCGTGGGTATCCTTTGCTCTGTACCAACAAAGTTATTGGTTTAAGTATTTTGAACACGCAGTGCTGAAAATAGTGGGCAGGATAACGTGACATCATCGGCGAATAAAAGATATAACTTTTAGAACGTTATGAAACTTCGTTTTTGAGAAAATATAGGTCAGTAGGTTTTAATTAATGTTTATTAACTTTAATATGTTAGTTGTTTAGCTTAAAAATTATAACAGAAAGTAATCCTTTAAATAGAAATATTGTAATTAATAATATTAATATTAATTAGATTTATTTTAATAAGAATTTAGTTAGGGATGTTAGAGTTAGATAGGGTTATTATACTTAATATATATATATATAATATAATAACAATATTAATTATATTAACCCTAATATAATTAGGGTTAATATTGTTAATATATATAATATAATAACTATATTAACTATATTAACCCTAATATAATTAGAGTTAATATAGTTAATATAGCTGGCGGCGGTGTAGGGGGATTAGATTAGGGGTTAATACATTTATTATAGGTGGCGGCGGTGTAGGAGGATTAGATTAGGGGTTAATACATTTATTATAGGTGGCGGCGGTGTAGGGGGATTAGATTAGGGGTTAATACATTTATTATAGGTGGCGGCGGTGTAGGGGGATTTAGATTAGATGCAAAAGAGCTGATTTCTTTGTGACAATGCCCCACAAAAAGCCCTTTTAAGGGCTGGTAAAAGAGCTGATTTCTTTGTGAAAATGCCCCACAAAAAGCCCTTTTAAGGGCTGACAATTGAGCTGTTACTTTGGGGCAATGTCACGCAAAAGGCCCTTTTAAGGGCTGGTAATAGAGGTAATTACTTTAGGGGGATTAGATTAGGGGTTAATGTATTTAATATAGCTGGCGGTGGTATAGGGGGATTAGATTAGGGGTTAATAATTTTAATATAGCTGGCGGCGGGGTAGGGGGATTAGATTAGGGGTTAATAATTTTAATATAGCTGGCGGCGGTGTAAGGGGCTCACATTAGGAGGTAGTTAATGTAGCTGGCGGCGGGGTAGGAGCTCACATTAGGGGCTAGGTAATGTAGGTGGCGGCGGGGTCCGGGAGCGGCGGTTTAGGGGTTAATAACTTTATTAGGTGGCGGCGGGATCCGGGAGCGGCGGTTTAGGGGTTAATAAATTTTTTATTGTTAGGATAGTGAGGGGGGATAGCGGATAGAGGGTTAGACTTGTCGGGCTATGTTTGGGAGGCGTGTTAGACAGTACGGGTGATTTTATAACTTAGTCAGGTTTTGTAGGCGCCGGCAGTTTCTAAAGTGCCGTAAGTCACTGGCGACTCCAGAAATTTGTACTTACGCAGATTTCTGGACATCGCTGGTTTATCAGACTTACGGCACTTTAGCATCTGACGGCGCCGTATATGGGCTAGCTCGAGTTGCGAGCTGAAACTACGGGCGGCGGGGGTTCCCTCACTTGCGCCGCAAACTACGATCTATATTGGATCGCACCCTTGATCTAATTATAAAAATTTAAATTCGAAAGCGACATTCAAAAACTGTAAATAGCATTCGATCATAGAATTTTTAAGAATATTCGTTCTTATCAACATTCGATTATGTAAATCAAATTTCTACAATAACATTCGTTCTAAAAACGATCTGTAAATTCAGAAAAAATGGAGTGCAACAGAGTGCACAGGTGATCTAAGTGGAGATTAAACAAATAACAGTTAATTATATATATAAAAAAAAAAAATGTACACTCACAAGTAGACCCTCAAACATATGAGGTATGTTACAGCGTTGGTTAAAAGATGTCTACAAACAATGATCCACATAGTGCCATATGTCCCTTGTTCCCCTTTGTATCATAATACGTCCACTCAAGTGTGCTCAGGATATTAGCAGCGTACCATCTCTATAAGTTTCCCCCAACACTAATGGCACATCGGGCACAGGGTAATAGGTTTCACAAATATGGTCTAAAAGACAGAGGTGGTGCGGCTCAGGTAGCGGTCGCTCTGTAAAAAGCCGGCTTCAGATCTGCCGCTACACACAGCTCACCCATGTACTTTTTACGGCTATTTACAGAGCGACCGCTACCTGAGCCGCACCACCTCTGTCTTTTAGACCATATTTGTGAAGCCTATTACCCTGTGCCTGATGTGCCAGTTTGTGTAATTTTAACAAAAGTTTTTATTTTTTTGTTTTTTTAATAAAATGCATGTTTTTTTGTTGTTTTTTTGTAAATGCATTAGGCATTATTTATCAATAAGCAGATGGGCAAGGCTCCCAGCAAGGAAACCTGTCTGCCTGCCTGCTCTCATGGCGAGCCAGCACTGAACAAACTACCGACTTTGGTTACCGTTTGCAGAGATAAGCCACATGAGTGAGGTGGTTTTTGCCTTACAAAAAAAAAGAAAAAGCAAAGTGTCAGAACAAAATGCTTCATGATAAAAAATACAATTACCAAATAGTTCTCATAAGCAATATAGGGCGGCACAGCATCCAAAATGTTACCAGCTGGCTCTCATAATCAATATAGTGTGGCACAGGATCCAGAATGTGACTAGGTGGTTCACATACACAATAGACGGCTAGATTAGGAGTGGCGCGGTAACAGTTACGTTTGAGCGTTATTGGGTTTATCACAGCTGTTACGTGCGTCAGATGTAGCACTCGTATTACAAGTTTAAAGTAAGCGCAATCGCTTGAGCACATTTGAATTTACATCGCATCAGGATATCGTGACCACAAAGCTCTGGTTAACTGTTTCGCAAAACAAAAAAGTGTCACTAAACACATCAACAATACATTGAAAAGTACAGTTACACTCATAATAACACTGTCTAATAAAAATTATTATAAAAAATTATTGCACAAGAAAATTATAAGGGCTCAAAGATACGAGGTGTCAGGTATTAGAGAAAAAAAGGCTGCAAAGGGCTTTAGCATTGAAATAAATATATAGACATGTCTAAATACAGGGAGTGCAGAATTATTAGGCAAGTTGTATTTTTGAGGATTAATTTTATTATTGAACAACAACCATGTTCTCAATGAACCCAAAAAACTCATTAATATCAAAGCTGAATAGTTTTGGAAGTAGTTTTTAGTTTGTTTTTAGTTATAGCTATTTTAGGGGGATATCTGTGTGTGCAGGTGACTATTACTGTGCATAATTATTAGGCAACTTAACAAAAAACAAATATATACCCATTTCAATTATTTATTTTTACCAGTGAAACCAACATAGCATCTCAACATTCACAAATATACATTTCTGACATTCAAAAACAAAACAAAAACAAATCAGTGACAATATAGCCACCTTTCTTTGTAAGGACACTCAAAAGCCTGCCATCCATGGATTCTGTCAGTGTTTTGATCTGTTCACCATCAACATTGCGTGCAGCAGCAACCACAGCCTCCCAGACACTGTTCAGAGAGGTGTACTGTTTTCCCTCCTTGTAAATCTCACATTTGATGATGGACCACAGGTTCTCAATGGGGTTCATATCAGGTGAACAAGGAGGCCATGTCATTAGATTTTCTTCTTTTATACCCTTTCTTGCCAGCCACGCTGTGGAGTACTTGGACGCGTGTGATGGAGCATTGTCCTGCATGAAAATCATGTTTTTCGTGAAGGATGCAGACTCCTTCCTGTACCACTGCTTGAAGAAGGTGTCTTCCAGAAACTGGCAGTAGGACTGGGAGTTGAGCTTGACTCCATCCTCAACCCGAAAAGGCCCCACAAGCTCATCTTTGATGATACCAGCCCAAACCAGTACTCCACCTCCACCTTGCTGGCGTCTGAGTCGGACTGGAGCTCTCTGCCCTTTACCAATCCAGCCACAGGCCCATCCATCTGGCCCATCAAGACTCACTCTCATTTCATCAGTCCATAAAACCTTAGAAAAATCAGTCTTGAGATATTTCTTGGCCCAGTCTTGACGTTTCAGCTTGTGTGTCTTGTTCAGTGGTGGTCGTCTTTCAGCCTTTCTTACCTTGGCCATGTCTCTGAGTATTGCACACCTTGTGCTTTTGGGCACTCCAGTGATGTTGCAGCTCTGAAATATGGCCAAACTGGTGGCAAGTGGCATCTTGGCAGCTGCACGCTTGACTTTTCTCAGTTCATGGGCAGTTATTTTGCGCCTTGGTTTTTCCACACGCTTCTTGCGACCCTGTTGACTATTTTGAATGAAACGCTTGATTGTTCGATGATCACGCTTCAGAAGCTTTGCAATTTTAAGAGTGCTGCATCCCTCTGCAAGATATCTCACTATTTTTGACTTTTCTGAGCCTGTCAAGTCCTTCTTTTGACCCATTTTGCCAAAGGAAAGGAAGTTGCCTAATAATTATGCACACCTGATATAGGGTGTTGATGTCATTAGACCACACCCCTTCTCATTACAGAGATGCACATCACCTAATATGCTTAATTGGTAGCAGGCATTCGAGCCTATACAGCTTGGAGTAAGACAACATGCATAAAGAGGATGATGTGGTCAAAATACTCATTTGCCTAATAATTCTGCACACAGTGTATGTATGTGTATATATAAATAAATATATATATGTTACAGGTAAAGTCAGATATCTGGGTAATCCTAGGATTATCCGGGTAAAACTGACATTACCCCAGCGGCTGTGGGTAAAGCCCGATGTAAGATCATACATACGGCTTTACCTGGGATCACACAAACGCCTCTGGATAATGCTCATCTACACTATTTTTTTTTGCCTCTGGGGGGTTAAAGGGGGTGTCCCACCAATCCTCTGGCATCTACCCCAAGTGAGCCTTGGGGAATGAGGTGTACATGGGCAGCTTTGCCCCCTTGATCCCCCCAAGCGAAGGCAAAAAAATATAGTGTAGATGGGGAATTACAGCGCATCATATATATGTGTGATGCAGTGATTTGCAAGAACTATTGTCTTCAAAGGACAAAAATAGTGCTGTGATTAGCTTTATCCAGAAGCGTTTAAGTAATCCTAGGATTACCCGGGTAAAGCCTGATGTATGATCTTACATCGTGCTTTACCCACAGTCATTGTGTAATGTCTGTTTTACCAAGGTAATCCTAGAATTACCTGATATCTGACTTCACCCGCAACATATATATATATACAGTATGTTTATATGTGTGTACATGTTTCTATGTATTTATTTGTATATTTATGTAATTACAGACATATAATAAATATGAACCAGAGCAAATCCTGGAAGGTGACAGTCCGTACGATACATAGAAAAATTTTCAGCGTACAAATGTCCCCACTAGCTCAACAGCCTTGCTTGCCGGACTTTTTCAGCTGGAATCGGTACATTCATTTGCCTCCACGGAATGCTCTCGCTGCTTCACCGTTTCGGCTTAGCATCCTCGTAGGAACCACGCTTCTCCAGGTCACGCCCAGTGATGTCCTTCGATTATTTCCTCCAATAACACTACCGCTCCTGCTCACACCTACCCCTGACACTGAACTGTGATGATGAACTGACAAATACGTAGATTTCAAAAGCAAGAGTTCATCACAAGTGCGGATAAAGTTAAAATCCAAAATTTAGCCTGAGGCTATGACTACGGCTTTCGGGCTGAAACGCCTAAGCCATTAGTGCCACACCACTGTGCTGAATGAAATTTTGTCTGCTGTTGGCACTTCCGTGGATTATCATTTTTAAGGAATTGTATTCTTGCATGAAGAATGTGAATACATTTTGGATTTTAACTTTATCCGCACTTGTGATGAACTCTTGCTTTTAAAAATGTACAGACATATATACACATATAAACAAATAAATACATATGTACATATATATAGACAAATAGAAGTGCATCAGAGCCCTTTGCAGTTAAGTAGATGAAAACATATTAAAGCATATTTATTATGTTTAGTTGTGTATTTATTGTAACTATTCCACATTCCAATGTTCTGCACATAGAAGAATATGTTTTATGTATTTTAATTTGAATATATATCTATACCTATGTAATCATCTGCATCTGCAATCTATCTATCTATCTATCTATCTATCTATCTATCTATCTATCTATCTATCTATATATATATATATATATATATATATATATATATATATATATATTGTACCAAAATACCATCCAATATATATATATATATATATATATATATATATATATATATATATATATTAATAAATAAAACATATTCTGCTCTGTGAAGAACATTGGAGTGGGATATATTCATAATTTCATGTCGGGTTAGTGCACCTGAGAAAATGCGATCAGGTTTGCACGTAAGTAGAGTGTTTTTATTCAACTTTTTTTGCTCCATTGACTTGCGGATATTTTTTTCATGAAATACCATGAATGTTACAACCTCTAAAAAAAACTGTAAAAGTGATACAAGATCGTAACGCAAGATACTTCAAATTGTAAAACGTCTTTTAAAAAAAACAGTACCACGCCTCTATCACGCTTTTAAACAAGCCGTAATGCCCTCGTTTGTGTCATTTGAAACAAACATCTTGTGTGTGTGTCAATGTGATTGCCAAGACAGAAGTTTTTTTTTAAAAAAAACGTAGTCTAACAATATTGTGAATATATACTAATCACGTGCATTTCAAGAACGTGTTTGGCAAATGTTTTAGAGATGTGATTTTTATTTTTCCAAATTATGGGCCAATTAATACAATTATTTATGTTCTTCCCTGAGTAAACTATAGGTCAATTGCTTGACGATTCAATAATGAGTTATACATGTTAAGAAAGAATAGAAAATGACTGTGATTGTGTCAACATAATAAAGTGTTTACGATCATTTTGCCTTGAAACTGTAATACATAACAGTTTTAATGTCTCCATTATAAGTAAAGTAAAACTGGCTTTCCCTGTTTCGTGTCATTGTGTAGTTTTAAGACCAAAGCCCACCATAAAAGAAAAAAAAAAAACATTATTGGAAAATTCCACAAAGGCATTCAGTGCATGCATGCGGTGTTACGTCTAGAATTTGTTTCACAGCTTAGCAGATACTGGACAAATCTCTTTGCATTTGGTTAGCCTCCAGAACACACTGCTATTTTGATTTTAACAGATTTCTGCCTATATATTTTGTCTGAATTCTTTTGTTTGTTATTTCAGAACAGCTTGTTTTTACAGTATATTAAGAAATAGTTCTGTTATGACAGTTGGATACCCCATTTGCAGGGCACTTCCAAACTTTTGACCTTGTAAATGAGTCTTATCATGTTACTGTACTGCATTTTTTTTTTTCTTTTTCAAGTAATGAATAGAAATCTTTGTTGTTTTGTTCAGAGGGATTTTCGTGACTTTGGGAGACAAGGCACAGGGCTACACTGTAAAGGACAAATAAGAGCTGAATTTTGTTTGGCTAAAGCGTCTAATCCGTTAATCAGCCTTCCACATATGTGATCTGTAATTAAAGGCATAGCCCTGCAAATGTATTGTATCTCTAGAAGCATTGCTTACTTAATGTCCGGTGACATTGTAAAGCACAGTCTCACCTGGGAGCATACAGAACTAGTGATTGCAGAAAACACAATAATTACTATTTTGCATTTAGGAATAATTAATTTTGTAATTTAAATCCAGGACTATCCTAGACTTTACGTTTTTGGGGTGAAATAAGTTGGCTACAGAATTAAATATAAAGACTAAGTAGACTGCTAGGCATGAAAACAAGACAGCACCTGGCACTTTAAGGTTTGTGGTGCTTCAGTAATTAAAGTGGTACATAGCCTTCCTAGAACTGACAATGCTTAAAGGGACACTAAACTCAACTCATTTCATACATATGAAAGAGTACTATTTAAATATGTTATTTTTTCATGTGAAGAATAAAAGAATGGAAGTCAAAACTTACTTCAGTGCAGCAAATACAGTAGTACAGTGTACCCAGTTTGGCAGAACTTAGAGCTACACTATATGGCCAAAGTATGTGGACATTCCTACTAATTATTGATTACAGATGTTTCAGCCACAACCATTACTAACAGGTGCATACAATTCAGCAGATAGCCATGAAATATCCTAGACAAATGTTGTAAGTACAATGGGTCATGCTGAAGAGCTCACTGACTTTAAATGTGGCACTATAGGATGCCACCTTTGCCACAAGACAGTTTGTAAAATTTCTTTCATTGTAGATTTTACGCGTTCAGTTGTAACTGCTATTATTGTGAGGTGGAAGCGTCTAGAGCAACAACGGCCCAGCCACAGAGCGGTAGACCACACAAACTCATATTGCAGGTCTGCCGAGTACTGACGCTCATAGCATATAAAAATTGTCTATCATCTGTTTCATCACTTACTATGGAGTTCTGATCTGCTTCTGGAAGCAAATTCAGCACAAGAACTGTCCATTGGGAGCTTCATCAAATGGGCTCCCAGGGCTGAGCAGCTGTATACAAGCCTCACATCAGCATGAACAAGCGTTGGCAAGAGTGGTGTAAAGCACTTTGCCACTGGACTCTGGAGCAGTGGAAATATGTTCTCTGGAGTGATCACACTTCAATTATGTCTGATGGAAGAATCTAAGTATGACGGATGCCAGGAAAACGCTACCTACCGGAATGAGGAGAGATAAGGGTCTGTTTTTCAGGGTTTGGCCCCGTAGTTCCAATCTTAATGGCAATCTTAATGCTACAGGATAAAAAGACATTTTAGACAACTGGGTGTATCTAACTTTGTGGCAACAGTTTAAGAAAGGCCATTCCCTGTTACAAACATGACTGTGCACAAAACAAGGTCCATGAAGACATGGTTTGATGAGTTTGGTGTGGAGGAAATTGAGTGGCCTGTATATTGGGGTGCCCAACAAGCTCATATATGTGTGATGGCCATGTATCCACATATTTTTGGCCATATAGTGTATACATAAACTTTGCAAATTAAAGTGTTAAGTGCTAAGGACAAATATATTTGGCACACACCAATGGTGACACACAGAGCACCCAACACTTACTGTCACAGCTCAAGAAAGTGCTGTCTTGCTGTCCCTGCTAGAATTGCCAGCTGTCTTCCATAAAAATACTGGCAAATTAGGGGGTGACTAGGAGGGGGACAGTAGATGGGGAAACACAGTGGTGCTCCACAAAATTCTTCCCTTAGCTCCACTGTAGTTCCTGCTTGAAAACCTGCCCTAGGCTTTTCCGTGTACAAATGTTATAACTGAGTAGTAAGCTGGTCATAACACACACACAAATAGGTGATTTTACTCCTCGTCTGCCAGTAGCACAAATAGAACAGAAAGTTTACCCTACTCGGCTGCCATCTTGGATATACTACTGCCATATTTGTAACAGATTGGAGATCTTTCTAAATTTAGCTGCTACTTGTGGTATTTAAAATATATAGATATCTGCTGCCAGATGTTTAAAGATATGTGCATGCTCTTGAGCTCACCTAGGGTTTCTCTTTAACAAAGGATTCCAAGGAAACTAAGCAAAATTGATAATAGAAGTAAATTGGAAAATTGTTTAAAATTGCATACTCTATCTGAATTGTGAATGTTTAAAGGGATTTGATACCTAAATGCAGAAGCACTTGAATGTGATGCAGCATAGCTATAAAAAGGTGACTAGAAAATATCACCTGAACATCTCTATGTAAAAAAAGAAAATATTTTACCTCAAAATTTCCTCAGTAGCCACATCTCATTGTAAAAGGAATTAAAGCAGCCAATCAGGATGCTAATCCCTGGACTTGCAAGGAAGTGTGCATCTGATCATGAGATCACAGTGAAGCAAAGTGTGACATCAGGACTGATAAAGCTGATTGGCTGCTGTTTTTTTGTAAATTGACATGCAGCTGAGAGTAGCTTAAGTATAACCGTTCACAGATAACTGACTATTGTGAGCTGAAGGAATTTTGAGGTAAAATATCTTCCTTTTTTGTTCATAAAGATGTTCAGGTGATATTTTCTTGTCAGCTTTTTACAGTTATTCTGCATCACTTTCAAGTGATTTAGCAAATGAGTATTATGTCCCTATAATTTAGACTTAAAGGACCACTCACTGCAATACTTCAGTATGTACTTATTGCATAATCAGTAAGTACATAATAAAAAGACAATGAAATAACAACTACTCAAATTTCAAATAAAGAGTAGATTTTTTACTGACAAATTTATTTTTTCTCCCATTTTCCAGCCCCCTTTATCATGTGACAGACATCAGCCAATCACAGACTAGTATACGTATACCCTGTGATCTTGTTCCCCAGAAAGTGTGAACATAAAAAGATAAAATTTGATAATGGAAGTAGATTGGAAAGTGTCTTAAAACTGCTGCTCTTTCTACAAATGTAAAGTTTATTTTGACTTGAGTGTCCCTTTAACATCCCAGTTTCTGGATATCCCAAATCCAGCCACAAAACGCCAGGCATGACCCAAATTACCATGATTCCTAATTCTGCTCCTATGCTAAACACCGCCAGGTCAGTGCTGTCTAACTACTAGGGATGGGCGAATGTGTAAATTATAAATCCGAATGTTGATAAGAATGAATATTCTTAAAAATTCTATAATCAAATGTTATTTACAGTTTTCGAATGTCACTTTCGAATTCGAATGTTTATAATTATATCAAATTTCCACATTCGAAATGTCGAATTTAACATTCTATTTAACAAATACTATTCAGAAGTTCAAGAGTTCATTTGGTAGGGCGGGAATCTAGTAAATTGATACATAATAGATACAAATATATCATTTCAAATGTTTCTATATAGAATATTGCATAATTCGAATATTACATTTAAAGAAAGCATTAGAAATACTATAATAAATATAAATTCTAATTTTTCGAATTCGAATATTGCATAATTCGAATATTACATTTAAAGAAAAAGCATTAGAAATACTATTACAATCTAAATTCAAATTTTTCGAAAATAATATTTTTGAATGTAATCATAAAATTCGAAACCGAACATTTGAAAATAGAATGTTAGAATGTTATGTATACATTCAAAATTCGATTCGAACGAACGAAAGTGTTAAAATTTGTGAAATATTCGCCCATCCCTACTAACTAGATATGCAGACAGTCTAACATTGCCTAGAACACAGAGATTGCAGGCTTACAAGAATTAGAGATAGATGAATGTTTTGCGACATTCAGAAAATGAAACAATTTTTAACACATACTTTTGTTTCAAATTTTGAATGTATGTGCAACATTCTAATATTTGTTTAATGTAATAGTATTTTTTTAAAAAAAATCTTTATTATTACATTGTTTATCCTTACATTTTTCTTAGAACAGGTAGAAAATTTAAGAAATCAAAATATACATCACATTAATGAATCAACTATACCCTTGCCTAGGGGGAAAGGGTCATATATGGCTAAAGCATTGATTACATCACTATCTCCATAGATGCCAAACTTACCCCAAAAATTTAGCTGTAGTAATTCTAACCTCATCCTTACCCTATATATGGCCAGACCCCTGCTTATTATACTCACAGGGGCCCTAGACAAACAAACAAATCTGCGGAAAACCAAAAACAAACAGATAAACATACAAAAAAAAAACCACCCCCCTACTCCTCCTCCGCTCTAACTAATGAAATTATCTGAGTAATCTTTGACCAAACATCCTTCCCCATATATTTAATAAAATCCATCCATATGCTGCTATAAATATCTATCCCATCTGTTTTATAGAATTTTGTGTCACAGGCCTCCAGGATTGCCCCAATAGAGTGAATTTCATTATTAATCAAATTCTTAAAAATAAGAGATCTCGTAAGAACAATAACCCATTGGATAAATCTATATTTCGATCCCCATCCTTCTGTTTTATTTAAGATAAGGGTGTTTTCCCCCGATATATTTAATCTTTTTCCCTGTGATTAGAAGGACTAGATAATCAACTTTACCCCAGAACTGCCTAATCTTAGTACATAGAAATAGCATATGGATAATACCCGGGTCCTCCGCCCTACTTTTCTTACATTTGTTTTCTATCTGGGAATTCCATTTCTGTGCCCTCTTTGGGGTAATATAATCCTGATGAACCAATCTTAAATGGGATTCTCTGAGTTTAGCTGAATTCGTTACTTTTTTAACTGTTTCAAAACTCTTTGGATGTCCAAATTCACACTAAAGTTAAATCCACTCTATTTCCTACTATAATCCCTAACAAACCCCTCAACCACTGGGGCTTGCAGGATACCGTATAGCAATGAAAGTAAATGTAATAGTATTTCTAATGCTCTCTTTGAAATGTAATATTCAAATTATACAATATTCTAAATAGAAACATTTAAATCAATATATTTGTATCTGTTTTACATCAAATTCCCTACCACATGAACTATTGAACTTCTGAATAGTATTTGTTAAATTGAATGTTACATTCAAAATTTCAAATGTGGATATTCGATCTAATTATAAACATACGAAAACAAAAGTAACATTCTAAAACCAGAAATAACTTTCGTTTAACACATTTTAATGGGTTTCTATCCTTATCAATATTCATTTGTCCAAAACGAAGGTCCACAAACTATTCGTTCATCCAAACGTATTATACTTTCCACACATTGCCTAATAAGCATGCCCACGTGTACACAAATGCACGCGCACATTTTCATAAGCTTTAATAGTAATTTTCTTCTTCAAAATAACAATAGATCAGTGAGTGGAATTTATTTTATTGCCTCTTCAAACACTCATAGTGTAGCAATCCTACCAGCTTTTAAATAAGCTAAAAGTCTTTGCATTCTGATTGCTCAGCAAGGCAGCTGCCAAAAAACTCCACACTTAATGACAATTTAATTTGATTTTAAATAAAGGAAACCATATTCTCATTGGGAAAGTGCTTTTGGTGTGAGACAGAAGTAGAACAAGCAGAATGATTAATAATGTGGGGTATTTGGGGCACCATGTCAAGAGTGGCTTCATATTTCCATACAATATATATATAACTATATGTTCTACAGGTAAGTTACAAGAATGTAACATTTCCTCTGTCAGTTATCTAAGAAGGCTATTTTACATTTTATACAAAGTGGTGTGTTAACGTTAGCACGTGCACGCGATATTGAAATAGGCTTGCCACCAGGGGCGGACTGATCAGCCGGGCAAATAGGACCTGGACTGAGGGCCCAGCATGTAGGAGGGCCCACAAATGGCATCTCCATGGCCCCTGGTGTGCTGCTTAAGCTGGGGTTGACAGCTGTCCTATCAGTAACTAAGTAAAGTGTGGGTTTAGTAATGGGCCTGGCCCCTGAATGGGGGCCTTGTGCCAGCATTTGGAGATTATTGCATTGGGGGGCCTAGAGTGAGGGGATCTGTCGGGGGTCTATTGCTGCAAGGGCCACAGAGTGTGGGGTCTGGGCCTGGAGGTTGGGGACCCTGTCTCTGGCCCTTGATGCTGGGGTTACTGACCCCGGAGGTTTTGGGGCCTGGTGGGGGCAGGACAGGGAGGCTACAATGTTCATTTGCATAAATTTGGGTCAGTGTGAGACAGTGGGGGCCCTTCCTTAATTTTTGCCCGGGGGCCCTGATTGGTCTCAGTCCGCCCCTGCTTGCCACGTTAAATTGCACTCGTATTACAAGTTGAAAGAAAACGCGACTTCACGTGCGCAAACTAAATTTCCGCTCATCGCCTTAGCGTAACTGAAGACCTTGTGTAAAGGGTTAGGGATAAAAAAGTTGCATTTATAAATACAACATAAATATACTAAAATAAAGGGTTACACTCATATATGCGCTATCTAATAAAAAGTATTCATAGAGATATTACAACAAAAAGTTAAAAGGGTTAAAAGTTATATGGCATTTGAATGGAAAGGGCTATAATGTACTGTATATATACCTGAAAATAACTGTATTTACTGTAAATATTTTACATTCCAATGTTCTTCACATAGGGAAAAAAGTTCTATGTATTTGTATATAGATATTACTATATACATATATATATATATATATATATATATATATATATCTGTATATACCTATACAGATATAGGTATATATATATATTTTACAAAAAATATATCAGATATACCGTATATATAGAAAGATCTGTTTAAAAATAAAAAGAACATTTTCGTTTATGTGAAGAACATTAGAATGTAAAATATTCATAACTAGCGCTGTAGGGTTAACTCCTGTCCGGTTAGTGCAGTTGCAATATCCGAAGTCAGTGTGCGTCAGCTTTCACTCGTGTGAAGTTTACTTTTAACTCACGCTAACCTGCGCAAGTTTACTTCTGGCAGTGTTTGCGCGTCAGTGAAAGTGCTAAATAGAATACCACTTGTAATCTTGCCCATTATAGGATAGAGATGGGTGCATTATCCTTAGAGTGACCTTGAACAAAGAGGAATCTGGTATTACAAGTAAATGTTAAAAAAAATACCAGAGAATCTCAACATAGATTTTTTTTAGTGCACCCTATACTTTGAATGGATAGGACAGTGTGCGCTATTATCGCTCATAGATGTGAGTTAAGGGGTCATAATAGTCGAAAAATGACATGCTCTAATTCATTACTGCATGTCATTTTAAGATGATCAACCCTACACTACTGTGTGTTTAACCCCTGCAAAGGAGTTAAACACAAAGTAGAAGTGCCACTCTCAGACCCGTGCAAAACTTCTGGTTCAGAGCAGATCTAATCAGCAATGCTAGTCGCAATACTCATATGTGGAGCTAGTGCTGCTGATTGGATCAGTAGTGGACCCCACTTGAATTAATTACAACATGTAATATTTTTGACAATTATTGTCCTTTAAGTGTTGGGATCAAACACACAACAAAATAGCTCTGGACAATTTTGTACTTTTGGAGACCTGCAGTAAAGTGTTATTGCTTAAAAATGTGTATAACTAAGCACGTGCAAAATATATTCAGATCGAGTATTTCACTCATGTTTATACATATTAAATGTGCTTTAAAGTTATGTGGACTATATGTGTGTATGTATGTGCAGTGTTTTAAACTTATATTTCAATAAAAAACCATAGTTTAAAATTAAATGAAGAGGTCCAGTATTTGACCTTCAGCTTAGCGCACCTTGCGTTTAAGCGATAGCTGACATGGCGCTAGATGTGGAGCACAAACATTTTAGCACTCAAGGTAAATCAATAGATCTCGTACATTTGTGTTGGTTTTATAAGTTGAATGTAAAAAGTTATCGCTTGAGCTATAACATCTGGATAACATCTGGAGGTGGGGAACGAGACTGCGTTAACTCCCTTTCCCCATGACTTTCGCTCAACAGGTGAAGGAGTGTTAGGACAACTGCCTTAAAGCCGAAGGTGCGGTAAGAATACTTCAAAAACTTTTTCATTTTTAAATTTATATATATATATATATATATATATATATATATATATATATATATATATATATATATATATATATATATATATATATATATATATATATATATATATATAGTTATAGAATATACACTGGCGTTTAAAAATTTGGGGTCACTTAGACATTTCCTTATTTCCCATGAAAACATACACAAAATTAGTTTGAATAGGAAATATAGTCATTGACAAGTTTAGAAATAATGAATTTTAAGTGAAATAATAATTGTGTCCTTCAAACTTTGCTTTCGTCGAATAATCCTGCATGTGCAGCATTTACAGCCTTGCAGACCTTTGGGATCTAGTTGTCAGTTTGTTGAGATTTCACCCCATGCTTCCTGAAGCACCTCCCACAAGCTGTATTGGCTTGATGGTCACTTCTTATGTACCATAGGGTCAAGCTTCTCCCACAACAGCTCAAAAGGGTTGAGATCTGGTGACCTATACCTGCAAGACTCGTAATAGCAGCAGGCGTAAAAAAGCAGCATTAGGACCTGTTAACGCTGCTTTTTTACCTTAAAGCACAACTCGTAATCTAGCCGTATGTTTCTATGTTTCAGTTTCTTTGCAGTTTCTTGCAAGGAATAGCCTTCATTTTTCAGAACCAGAATAGACTGATGAGTTTTAGAGGAAAGTTCTTTGTTTTTTGGCCATCTTCTGCCTGTAATCGAACCCACAATTGCTGAGGCTCCAGATACTCAACTAGCCTAATGAAGGCCAGTTTTATGGCTTCTTTAATCACCACAACAGTTTTCAGATGTGCTAACACTATTGCAAAATTGTTTTCTAATGATCAATTAGGCTTTTTAAATGATAAACTTGGATTAGCAAACAAAACGTGCCATTGAAACACAGGACAGATGGCTAGTAATAACGGACCTATGTAGATATTCAATTAAAAATCTGGATAATTCCATTAAAAATCTGGTTAGTTTTCTGAGTGCTATTTGTTACCGCAAGCTTGGAGTAGCACTAAACAGCCACTTGTAAAGACTGGTTATTTATCACGCAGCCATAAACAGGCAAATTTGCTACACTTGTAAATACTCAGATTGGCCTGAGAATAATTTGTACATTAAAGGGACAGTCTACACCAGAATTTTTATTGTTTTAAAAGATAGATAATCCCTTTATTACCCATTCCCCAGTTTTGCATAAGCAACGCAGTTATAATAATATACTTTTAACCTCTGTGATTATCATGTATCTAAGCCTCTGCAAACTGTCCCTTTATTTCAGTTCTTTTGACAGACTTGCAGTCTAGCCAATCAGTGCCTGCTCCCAGATAACTTCACGTGCACGAGCACAGTGTTATCTATATGAAATATGTGAACTAACACCCTCTAGTGGTGAAAAACTGTTAAAATGCATTCTGAAAAGAGGTGGCCTTCAAGCTCTAAGAAATTAGCACATGAACCTCTTAGGTTAAGCTTTCAACTAAGAATACCAAGAGAACAAAGCAAAATTGGTGATAAAAGTAAATTGGAAAATTGTTTAAAATTACATGCTCTATCTGAATCATGAAAGTTTATTTTGGCCTAGACTGTCCCTTTAACTATTTAAAAAATAAGAGTAAAGTTAATAAACAGTGGGCACCGCCATACTGTAACTTAAGTTACCTTTTTTGATGAGGCCAATTAGGAATGGTTATAAATGGCTTACTAGAGCCTTATATATTTTATGTCTAACCCCTCAAATAAAATTAATTTTTACCCAAAGAATTATTGCCAAGTTTTCCTGTTTATCATTTTAGGAATAGTTTTAATTAAAGGGACACAACCCCAATTTTTTTCTTTCATTATTCAGAAAGAGCAGCAATTTTAAGCAACTTTCTAATTTACTCCTATTATCAAATTTTCTTCATTCTCTTGCTTACTTTATTTAAAAAGCAGGAATGTAACGCTTAAGAGCCGGCCAATATTAAGTTAAGCACCCTGGATAGCACTTGCTTATTAGTGGCTATATTTAAGCCACCAATAAGCAAACATAAACCAGGTCCTCAACCAAAAACGGGCCGTCTCCTAAGCTTTACATTCCTGCTTTTTAAATAAAGATAGCAAGAGAGCGAAGACAATTTGAAAATAGGAGTAAATTAGAAAGTTGCTTAAAATTGCTACTCTATCTCAATCATTAAAGAAAAAACTTGGGTTTCATATCCCTTTAATGTAATTATATGTACTGGGGAGTCACCACCTTAGTAAAACATGGTCATCTTCATTCTCACAGACCCTTAGATTTTATTGTAGCTCGCTAGTTGTGTCTGATCTCTTTAACAGCCAAAAAGCAAGTGAGAAAATAAAAGCTATGAAAGCGGACACACTTAGTATGATTAATTAGTTGTACACACATCCATTGCTGCTTTAAAATATTTATTAACATGTTAACTGAACTGCATATAGAAAAAAAAATCAATACGTATTTAGATAATTACTGTTTCACAATCACTTTACTTGAATATTTAAATAAATGAAGATTAAAACAGACTTTTAACAAGACTGAGTAACACATAGGAAGTTCAATAATGCATGCGATTTCCTCTCGTAATGGGTTGTGGGACACAGAGGATTTTGTTAAGATAAACTAGAAAGTAAGAGGCCTTTCCCTATAGATTGGGGTTACAGATAAAGGGGCCTATCTATCAAGCTCCGAATGGAGCTTGATGCCCCGTGTTTCTGGCGAGCCTGCAGGCTCGCCAGAACAGCAGTTATGAAGCAGTGGTCACAAAGACCGCTGCTCCATAACCTGTCCGCTGCTCTGAGCAGGCGGACAGACACCGCCGGAATTCAACCCGATTGAGTACGATCGGGTTGATTGACACCCCCAAGCTGGCGGCCCATTGGTCGCGAGCCTGCAGGGGGCGGCGTTGCACCAGCAACTCTTGTGAGCTGCTGGTGCAATGCTGAATACGGAGAGCGTATTGCTCTCCGTATTCAGCAAGGTCTGGCAGACCCCGTCCGCACTGGCGGATCAGGTCTGCCAGACTTTGTTAAATATAGGCCAAAGGGACATTCCGGTCAAAATTTAAATGCACGTAGATTAATTACATCTTGGTATAGAAACATATTTGCAATATACGTCTTGGTAAAAATAATTCTTCTGATTCAGTGTTAACATTTATCTCTGCACATGCATGTAAAGCATAGCTAGATATCCTCAGTGCACCAGCATTTTAACTGGTATTTACTGCAGCTGCTCAGAGCACCAGTGGGGCTTGTATAATGTCAGCAAGTAAGAAATTGAGTCATTATCATATGGAACAAGCACCTTAGACTCTCAGAGCAAGTGTTTTGTTTTTAAGATGCTGATGCACGAGATACACTTGTGAAACAGCTATAGATTTTATTAGAAGCATTTTCGCTATTACATGTACAGTATGTTACAAAAATGCTTCTATTCCTAACTTTAATGCATCCATGTGGCATCCAATTTGGGCTGGAATGTCCTTTTAAGCTTTTGCGATCGAGATAGAGCCGCAACTTTAAGAGACTTTCCAATAGACTTGTGCAACACCAAAAAAATTGGTTTGTCTGAATCTTCATTGGCTGCACTATTCTGTTTAAAACCAAACGAATACTGAATATCCGTAGAACATTGATATTTGTTTTGGTTAAACGAATGTAACTGTCAAAGCTACAAGTAAAAAGTTCACCTGTAGCTTTATAGTTACCTTTAGCTCACTGGAGAGCCGCACTAACACACCCTCTTATTCACAGAGCTCTGTAAGTGCTAATATGAGGCTTAGAGGCATATTTATCAAGCTCTGTATGTAGCTTGATGCCCCGTGTTTCCGGCGAGCCTGAAGTAGTTATTAAGACCGCTGCTCCATAACCTGTCCACCTGCTCTGAGAATACGATCGGGTTGATTGACACACCCTGCTAGCGGCTGATTGTCTGCGAATCTGCAGGGGGCGGTATTGCACCAGCAGTTCAAATGAAAAATGCAGAGAGCGTATGTTGTCGGCATTTATCGATGTGCAGCGGACATGATCCGCTATATCCGATCATGTCCACTCGCACAATCATAAATATGCCCCTTAGTGCGCAGGCTCCCAAGGCTTCCACTAAAGGACCTTCTCCTTTAGCGCAGACCCTGGGAGCCGCCGTGCAAAACACATCAAAAACATCTTAAAATAAACTATCACACTCAAGTACTGTATACACTTTGTAATAAAAAAAGATATATTAATATTAATAAAAAATGTTTTAAAAGGGATATGGTATATGACAAGGTGTACGACTGGAAAGGGCTCTAATGTGTATATATATATATATATATATATATATATATATATATATATATATATATATATATATATATACAGTATATATATATATATATATATATATATATATTTTTTTTTTTAGAGTCATTAGAACAGGCACTCCATATAATGTAACAACCTCCAGGGTGCGCTTGAAAAAATATCCAATATCCATAAGCAGAAAAAAGGCGCACTCTCTGAAAAAAGAGAAAAACTTACGGCCAGATTTAGAGTTTTGTCGGTAACGACCCGCGTATCTAACGCTGGCTTTTTTCTGGCCGCACCTTTAAAATAACTCTGGTATTGAGAGTCCACAGAATGGCTGCGTTAGGCTCCAAAAAAGGAGCGTATAGCATATTTAACGCAACTTCAACTCTCGATACCAGAGTTGCTTTCGGACGTGGCCAGCCTCAAAAACGTGCTCCCATAGGAAACAATGGGGCTGTTTGAGCTGAAAAAAAAACCTAACACCTGCAAAAAAGCCGCGTTCAGCTCCTAACGCAGCCCCATTGTTTCCTATGGGGAAACACTTCCTACGTCTGCACCTAACACTCTAACATGTACCCCGAGTCTAAACACCCCTAACCTTACACTTATTAACCCCTATTCTGCCGCCCCCGCTATCGCTGACCCCTGCATATTATTTTTAACCCCTAATCTGCCGCTCCGTAAACCGCCGCTACTTACATTATCCCTATGTACCCCTAATCTGCTGCCCCTAACACCGCCGACCCCTATATTATATTTATTAACCCCTAATCTGCCCCCCACAACGTCGCCTCCACCTGCCTACACTTATTAACCCCTAATCTGCCGAGCGGACCGCACCGCTATTATTATAAAGTTATTAACCCCTAATCCGCCTCACTAACCCTATAATAAATAGTATTAACCCCTAATCTGCCCTCCCTAACATCGCCGACACCTAACTTCAATTATTAACCCCTAATCTGCCGACTGGAGCTCACCGCTATTCTAATAAATGTATTAACCCCTAAAGCTAAGTCTAACCCTAACCCTAACACCCCCCTAAATTAAATATAATTTTAATCTAACGAAATTAATTAACTCTTATTAAATAAATTATTCCTATTTAAAGCTAAATACTTACCTGTAAAATAAATCCTAATATAGCTACAATATAAATTATAATGATATTATAGCTATTTTAGGATTAATATTTATTTTACAGGTAACTTTGTATTTATTTTAACCAGGTACAATAGCTATTAAATAGTTAAGAACTATTTAATAGCTAAAATAGTTTAAAAAATTACAAATTTACCTGTAAAATAAATCCTAACCTAAGTTACAATTAAACCTAACACTACACTATCAATAAATAAATTAAATAGAATACCTATAATTATCTACAATTAAACCTAACACTACACTATCAATAAATAAATTAAATACAATTCCTACAAATAAATACAATGAAATAAATTAACTAAAGTACAAAAAATAAAAAAGAACTAAGTTACAAAAAATAAAAAAATATTTACAAACATAAGAAATATATTACAACAATTTTAAACTAATTACACCTACTCTAAGCCCCCTAATAAAATAACAAAGCCCCCCAAAATAAAAAAATGCCCTACCCTATTCTAAATTACTAAAGTTCAAAGCTCTTTTACCTTACCAGCCCTGAACAGGGCCCTTTGCGGGGCATGCCCCAAGAAGTTCAGCTCTTTTGCCTGTAAAAAAAAACATACAATACCCCCCCCCAACATTACAACCCACCACCCACATACCCCTAATCTAACCCAAACCCCCCTTAAATAAACCTAACACTAAGTCCCTGAAGATCTCCCTACCTTGAGTCGTCTTTACCCAGCCGAGCCAAATTCTTTATCCAAGCAGAGCAAGAAGAGGTCCTCCATCCGGTAGAAGTCTTCATCCAAGCGGAATCTTCTATCGTCATCCATCCGGAGCGGAGCGGCAGCATCCTGAAGACCTCCGACGCGGAACATCCATCCTGGCCGACGACTGAACGACGAATGACGGACCTCTTCTTGCTCCGCTTGGATGAAGAATTTGGCTCGGCTGGGTGAAGACGACTCAAGGTAGGGAGATCTTCAGGGGCTTAGTGTTAGGTTTATTTAAGGGGGGTTTGGGTTAGATTAGGGGTATGTGGGTGGTGGGTTGTAATGTTGGGGGGGGGTATTGTATGTTTTTTTTTACAGGCAAAAGAGCTGAACTTCTTGGGGCATGCCCCGTAAAGGGCCCTGTTCAGGGCTGGTAAGGTAAAAGAGCTTTGAACTTTAGTAATTTAGAATAGGGTAGGGCATTTTTTTATTTTGGGGGGC
Source organism: Bombina bombina (assembly GCF_027579735.1). Lineage (NCBI taxonomy): Eukaryota > Metazoa > Chordata > Amphibia > Anura > Bombinatoridae > Bombina > Bombina bombina. The sequence goes on from NC_069505.1 coordinate 405,580,717, forward strand.
TTTGTTATTTTATTAGGGGGCTTAGAGTAGGTGTAATTAGTTTAAAATTGTTGTAATATATTTCTAATGTTTGTAAATATTTTTTTATTTTTTGTAACTTAGTTCTTTTTTGTTTTTTGTACTTTAGTTAGTTTATTTCATTGTATTTATTTGTAGGAATTGTATTTAATTTATTTATTGATAGTGTAGTGTTAGGTTTAATTGTAGATAATTATAGGTATTTTATTTAATTTATTTATTGACAGTGTAGTGTTAGGTTTAATTGTAACTTAGGTTAGGTTTTATTTTACAGGTAAATTTGTAATTTTTTTTTAACTATTTTAGCTATTAAATAGTTCTTAAGTATTTAATAGCTATTGTACCTGGTTAAAATAAATACAAAGTTACCTGTAAAATAAATATTAATCCTAAAATAGCTATAATATCATTATAATTTATATTGTAGCTATATAAGGATTTATTTTACAGGTAAGTATTTAGCTTTAAATAGGAATAATTTATTTAATAAGAGTTAATTAATTTCGTTAGATTAAAATTATATTTAACTTAGGGGGGTGTTAGTGTTAGGGTTAGACTTAGCTTTAGGGGTTAATACATTTATTAGAATAGCGGTGAGCTCCAGTCGGCAGATTAGGGGTTAATAATTTAAGTTAGGTGTTGGCGATGTTAGGGAGGGCAGATTCGGGGTTAATACTATTTATTATAGGGTTAGTGAGGCAGATTAGGGGTTAATAACTTTATAATAATAGCGGTGCGGTCCGCTCAGCAGATTAGGGGTTAATAAGTGTAGGCAGGCGGAGGCGACATTGTGGGGGGCAGATTAGGGGTTAATAAATATAATATAGGGGTCGGCTGTGTTAGGGGCAGCAGATTAGGGGTACATAAGTATAACGTAGGTGGCGGTCGGCAGATTAGGGGTTAAAAAATTTAATCGAGTGTCGGCGATGTGGGGGGGGCCTCGGTTTAGGGGTACATAGGTAGTTTATGGGTGTTAGTGTACTTTAGAGCACAGTAGTTAAGAGCTTTATAAACCGGCGTTAGCCCAGAAAGCTCTTAACTACTGACTTTTTTCTGCGGCTGGAGTTTTGTCGTTAGATTTCTAACGCTCACTTCAGCCACGACTCTAAATACCGGAGTTAGAAAGATCCCATTGAAAAGATAGGATACACAATTGACGTAAGGGGATCTGCGGTATGGAAAAGTTGCGGCTGAAAAGTGAGCGTTAGACCCTTTTGTGAATGACTCCAAATACCGGCGGTAGCCTAAAACCAGCGTTAGGAGCCTCTAACGCTGGTTTTCACGGCTACCGCCAAACTCTAAATCTAGGCCTAATCCTTTAATAAATAGCTTTAAAAATGCATAACGTTTCGGAGGTATTACACCCCCTTTTTCAAATGCATGATACAGACTTCTTGAATAAAACAAAAAGCAGTATGCTCTATACATATATGGAGGATATAAGATGTTCTAACAGATAAGGAATCATCAATTTATGTACATATATAAATATAAATAGATATAAGGTATCAGAGCATTGATTGATGATTCCTTATCTGTTAGAACATCTTATATCCTCCATATACGGGATGATTATTTTAATTATCTAGCTGCTATTGATTTTAAGTAATCAGCTGCTATTATTGTTTTTAAATATTCACGTGTGGCTCCTTCAACAGTGTTTATTATGCAGGCAATGGACTTATACAATGTAATATTAATATTTTTCGTAGTTATTTAAATACGATTATTTCTTTGACAGGTAGAGAGGCTTCTCCTATTGGCCCATATTACCGCAACACAACAGTCCATGTCGCCATGGTTACAGACATCCTTGCGTGTCTTACGCTGATGACGCAAATTCCGGTTACACTGTGCACGGGCCGCGGGTGCGGCTCGGCGTTGTTAGGAGCCACCTAGGGCTATTTAAGGTGAAGGGGTAATGTATAGAGCATACTGCTTTTTGTTTTATTCAAGATGTCTGTATCATGCATTTGAAAAAGGGGGTGTAATACCTCCGAAACATTATGCATTTTTAAAGCTATTTATTAAAGGCTAAGTTTAACCTTTTTTCAGAGAGTGCCTTTTTTCTGCTTATGGATATTATATATATATATATATATATATATATATATATATATATATATATATATATATATATATATATATATATATATATATATATATATATATATACATATACAAAACACAAAAAACCCAGCACTCACTAGCAGATTCGCAGCAATGTTTTAAAGCAAAACTGGGGGAAGTCAGTTACATTTGGCGCCAAAGGATCAAGCCCAGGACCACGACAAGGTCTCCCCCTTCCTGGGACCCTAACCAGCACCCACACAATGCATACTTCCAAACAAACCAACTGGGAACCTCCCAGGGTGACACAGGCTTGTGTAACCTCCCCTATGTAAATACAAAACACAGGAATGGACCGCACTCACAGACTGGACTGGGTACACATCCTAAGCCACTGTTAACTCCACAGCCCTGAACACTGACAGACAGCTGCAAAGTTCCCAGCAACCCAGGCAGTTAACCCCCGAGCAACCTGGGTGTCAGGTCCATTCCTGTGTTTTGTATTTACATAGGGGAGGTTACACAAGCCTGTGTCACCCTGGGAGGTTCCCAGTTGGTTTATTTGGAAGTATGCATTGTGTGGGTGCTGGTTAGGGTCCCAGGAAGGGGGAGACCTTGTCGTGGTCCTGGGCTTGATCCTTTGGCGCCAAATGTAACTGACTTCCCCCAGTTTTGCTTTTAAACATTGCTGTGAATCTGCTAGTGAGTGCTGGGTTTTTTGTGTTTTGTGTTAATGTTTGTAATGCTCCCCTGCGGACCTGACACCAGGTTGCTCGGGGGTTAACTGCCTGGGTTGCTGGGAACTTTGCAGCTGTCTGTCAGTGTTCAGGGCTGTGGAGTTAACAGTGGCTTAGGATGTGTACCCAGTCCAGTCTGTGAGTGCGGTCCATTCCTGTGTTTTGTATTTACATAGGGGAGGTTACACAAGCCTGTGTCACCCTGGGAGGTTCCCAGTTGGTTTGTTTGGAAGTATGCATTGTGTGGGTGCTGGTTAGGGTCCCAGGAAGGGGGAGACCTTGTCGTGGTCCTGGGCTTGATCCTTTGGCGCCAAATGTAACTGACTTCCCCCAGTTTTGCTTTTAAACATTGCTGTGAATCTGCTAGTGAGTGCTGGGTTTTTTGTGTTTTGTGTTAATGTTTGTAATGCTCCCCTGCGGACCTGACACCCAGGTTGCTCGGGGGTTAACTGCCTGGGTTGCTGGGAACTTTGCAGCTGTCTGTCAGTGTTCAGGGCTGTGGAGTTAACAGTGGCTTAGGATGTGTACCCAGTCCAGTCTGTGAGTGCGGTCCATTCCTGTGTTTTATATATACATATATATATATATGTAGGAGGCTGCAGGACGACATATAAGGTAGGATTTTCCATGCCGTCCTAACGGGGTTAAAGCAGTTAACAGACACAAGAATAAACAAAAAAAAAAGCTGATTTGTTAGTGCAGTTAAAACTGTTACTGCATGCAGGAAAGGGTTCAAAATGTGTCAGTAGATTGTTACCAATGTCAGCTAATAAATATGTAAGTTTCACTTTTGTTCTGGCCAATCCTGACGTCAATAAAAAAATAAAAATAAAAATCTTGTAATGCTGCTGGCTTGTAGCACTAATTACTAGCACTACCTTTATCTAAGCATAAGCTATTGTCCAGCTACTACTCTGCTGCCCTGAAAACCTTTCCCATGGAATTTTTATTGACCACAAATCCTAAATAATCCCTTTATTGAATACAAGACAAAACCAAAATATATATATATATATTTTTTTAAAAGAAACGTTTTTTTATTGAGGACATATTTTCAACATACAGCATTTCTCATACAAGGATGTAAACAATTTCTATATTCAGAATAGCATGAAAGATATATACATATATGCAGGGATCTGCAATTGTAGTCAACAAGTGAGAATGCGAACTTTTCCCTGTAAGGGAGTCCTCGTTTTTACAGAGGTCACCTTTTACATATACAATGAACTCTCAGGGGTATACAATCATACATTAATATTCTGCAAAGGTGTTATCTTTAGGGTAACAAACCAGTCAGTGGAAGTAATCAAATAGCGTAGTGTTAATCATTATATTACAGTATAAGCTCCTATTGGTATGGTCCGGCCCCTCTCCGCCTGCTATCTGCAAGTTAGGGTGTTAAGCTACTGTCTTGGTATCTAGGGAGGTATAGGGGCAGGAGGGCAAGAGTCTCATACTTAAGTATTCAGGTCGGGGTTAGGCGATGCAGCATGGATTCCCAGGGTTCCCAAACTAAGCAGTAATTGTTCAGCTGTCCTCGTTCCCTAGCAACATAATTTTCCATATTTTTAATATAGTTCACATTATCAATTACACTTTGTAATCTGGGAGGCTGACTCTTTTTCCAATTCCTGGCTATCAGCAATTTGTCAGAAATGAGAATGCATATCAGAAGATTTTGCTTGGTTTTGGGGAGTTTGTCTACATCTAGATGTAATATGGCTAGAGCCGGGCTTAAAGATGATGTCAGTTCAAGGTCTGCACAAATCTTTTCTACTTTCTGCCAGTAGGTCGCCAATTTAGGACAGGTCCACCAAACATGGATGGGGGACCCCGGCTCTCCACATTCCCTCCAGCACAGCTGTGAATGGTCAGGAAAAAGTCTCTGCAATTTCGTGGGAACTAAGTGCCATCTGGTGATTACTTTGAAATGCAACTCATAGAGAGTGACGCAATGGGTTGCTTTTTTTGTTCAACTAATGGCTTTGCCCCAGGTATCTGGTGTAAACATAATCTGCAAGTCTTTCTCCCAGGCATCCATATGAATTGTTTTTGGAGTAGTCTCTTCCTCTATCAGACAGTGATAGTGTACTGTGAGGGGTTTATGTTGTTGGGTATTGGTTATCCAACGTGTCTCCCAAATGGTCAGATCCCTCAGTGTTTCACCTAAGAAACCCCAAGATTTCATTAGGGTACGAAGTCTCAGTAGGTCGAATTGGTGTTTGGGGGTCAGTGTAGGGAGGTCGAGCATGTCCTTGTGTGTTCGTAGCTGTCCATTATTGTAAAAGTCTCGTACAGTGTTTATGCCCGTGGAAGTCCATGCGTCAAGATGTGTGTAAAGTAGTCCCATTAGAAGGCCCCTTATTGGGTGTATTGGCGAGGGGTGTGGGGCAACTAATTTATTGTGCCGCAACTTAATCCAGGCATCTCGGCACCCTTTTACTATACTGTTAGCAACGTGAACTTTAGTTTGCCAATGTGGGGGCAGCCAAAGCAGGTCTTCTAGGTAAATGTAGGCTGGTAACGACGCCTGCTCTAGTTCTCTCCACCTTGTTGGAGGGAGATCCTTGCCCCATGCTGTAGCATGGGTTAGCATTGCCGCTTCATAATATTTTCTAACGCTAGGAAGGCCAAGGCCCCCCCTCTCTATTGGCATTTGCAGGATGTGTGCAGCTACCCGGGGTCTTTTGGCATGCCAAGTGTATGAGTTAAAGAGGGTCTGGAACCTCCTTATCAGAGTGACTGGAACTGGCATCGGGATACAGCGGAACAGGTAGGGGAGCTTTGGCAAGATCATCATCTTAAGAGCCGCTATTCTGCCCATCCAAGATATATCACTATATCTCTTAGAATTAATCTCCGCAGTGACGGTCATTAGTAATGCTTCAAAGTTTTCCTTGATCACCACAGACTTTTTATGAGAGAGAAAAATTCCCAAGTGGCGGATTCCTTTGCAGGACCACTTGAAGGAGTAGGCAAACTGGACTGCTTCCCTTTCATTCTGTGGGATATTGATAGAATAGGCCTCCGTTTTTGGTAACATTCAGTTTGTAATGGGAAATGTCCCCGAATTGGTTAAAGAGGGCCATCAGCGGGGGAAGAGAAGCTACCGGGTCTGAAGCTACCGGGTCAGATGCATGATACCCCCCAGGCTTCTGGGGGGTATCATGCATCTGCACTCCATTAATCTGTGTCGATTCTCTGATTGCGATTGCTAGGGGCTCAATAGCTAAGACAAATAGTAGTGGGGAAAGAGGGCATCCCTGCCTGGTTCCATTGCGGATTGTGATTTTAGGGGAACTGAATCCAACTCCCCTAACAACTGCAGTTGGGGCTGAATATAATGCTTTGGTCGCCGTAATGAAAGGATCCGGAATGCAGAATGCTGATAGGGTTTGGAATAAGTAATCCCACCTCACCCTGTCAAAGGCCTTCTCGGCGTCTAGTGACAGGGTGAGTAGAGGAAGTCCCATGTCTGCGGCTTCCGAGAATATATTTAAAAGACGCCGAGTGTTATCGGTGCCCTGTCTCCCCTGGACAAAGCCCACTTGATCCAGGTGTATAATTGTCTGTAGATGTTTCCCTAGTCTATTTGCTAATATTTTAGCATAGATTTTGGCGTCTACATTGATAAGTGAAATGGGCCTATAGCTGGAGCATAGTAGTGGGTCTTTTCCTTCCTTGTGAATTGTAGTAATGTTTGCTTCTAAAAACTCCGCCAGGAAGGAGCCCTTAGTTGCTGTGGGGTGCTAGGCCGTCTATGGCTCCTTTGATCTCCGCTAGTGTAAACTGCCATTCCAACTCGATCTTAGATTCCTCAGGAAGTGTGGGTACAGGCAGTTTTTCAAGGAATCTGAGGATATTGCTATGGTCAGGTTTGCCGGTTGCTTCTGAATTCTCAATGTTGTACAGGGAAGAGTAATTATTAGCAAATGCAGTGCCTATTTCTTTTGGCGAGTGTACCATACCATTGCGTGTTGCAATGCGAGGTATCCTCTTTTGTAGCGTGCGCTAGCGGAGCTTGTTTGCCAGAAGCTTGTCTGCCCTATTCCCTTTGTGGTAATACAATTGTTTGAGTTTATGGAGATTCTCCTGAACCCGTGTCAGATCTCTCTTGGAGATTTCCTCTCTAATGAGTCCAATTTGGTGGGCTACTTGGGTGTTGGGGTTCATTTTGTTCATTTGTTCAAGGGTGCGGAGATCCCCATATAATTTTGCTAAGGGCTGGCTGTTCTCTCTACGCAGTCGGGCCATTTTTTTTTATGAAGTGTCCACGTAGGTACGCTTTAAGGGCGGCCCATACCATGTTCACATCAGTGATTCCCGTGTCATTATGTGATAGAAACTCCTTCACAACCTCATGAAGTGCTGGGAGTTCTATATCAGATAGCCATCGCTCATGAAGTCTCCATTGGGGTCTGTTGGTCAGGGTTTGCAACTTAACAAAGTCTAAGTAGACCATGTCATGATCTGACCATGTGCATGGTCTAATGTTAGGGTTGACTAGTTGGTCTAATGACCACGTGTCACAAAATATATAGTCCAGTCTGAAGTATGAATTATGTGCCTTTGAGAAGTGTGTAAAGTCTTTTACTGAGGGTGCCAAGCACCTCCAGGCGTCATAAAGGTTGTGTTGATATATGAGTTTCCAAAAGGCATTGGAGGTTGAGGAGATGTTCCTGTCAGAGCGTATGGAGATAGTGGATTTTTTGTCATTGGCTGGGTCCCAGACCATATTAAAGTCTCCCCCTATTATTAAGTGTCCTCTTTTAATCTGTTTTATGTGTGCTAAAAGCTTACGGAGGAATGGAACTTGTTTGGAATTAGGCGCGTACAGTGAGACTAATGTGAACAATGCGTCATTGAGCAGGCAGATAAGTATTAGGAACCTACCCTCACTATCTCTCTCAATATATTTCATTTTAAAGGACAAATCTCTACTGAGCAAAATGGCGACCCCTTTATTTTTGCCTTCTGTGCTGGAGGCAGTCTCACACACTGGGTAGCGTAGAGAGATTCCAGAGGTCCGAGGTTCCCCCATCCAATGGGTTTTCTGCAAGAGCATAATGTGCACTTTGTGTGTTGAGGTATATTGCTGCAATAGTTTCCTCTTTGTGGGGGAATTTAAGCCTTGCGCATTCAGTGTGGCTGTGCGTATAGGGGTCATTCTGGGAGTGGTGGAAGGGTTGCCTGGGTTACCTGGGATAGAAGGTCAGCCTAGTAGACAGATGCAGGGGTCTAGCCGTGAACGATAGGGGTTAGGAGTACGTGATGTAATTTAGAATAAGAAGTATTGTATAAACTACAAACAAAGAGAATTCCTTGACTGGTTAAAAGTGATAGGTATACACTTTCACAATGAGTGCACCAACCGGCCTGCGCCAGTGGGGCACAACTTATATATTTGGGGGGGAGCTAGCGGAGAGGGGTCCATGGCCCCGCCGGTCTTATATAGAAACAAAAAAAGAAAAGAAAAAACCTTACAAAAAGAAAAAGCATATGTATTGAATACGTATGTCATACATGATATAACATTCAGTGCTGTAATCCTCTTAACATAAACATTAATCTCAACAGGAGGAACCTTAAACAGTACTAATCAACCTAACAGAAAGTAATTGATGTTGTCACAACTACCTTACCCTCACCAGATATTGTTTAATCTACTGCGCCTGGTATAGGGCCCTATATGTTGTGTAATCAGGCTCTCACTAGGGGTGCGATGCGTGTTCCGTCTCATATGGGCAGGTCAGTAGAGAGGTTAAGGTTGCAGTCATGAGTTCCCTGCATTATAGTCATTGAAATCGTTAACCGGTGGAGGTATTGCTCGGGCAGCTAGTGTGCATCTAAGGGGATCGGGCTGCTAGAGGGTATAGGGTTTTCGCTATCTTATGGGCCACTGACTGAGGATCTGTTGGTCATCGTGGTCCGGGATTCACAGCTAAGGATTTCAGTGAGGGTAGATCAGTCATATTGTAAGGTACCTGTACCTGGACTAAATTGAGTGCTTCGGTAATCTCTGTGTAGGTCAAGGTTCGGTAGAGGGTATTAAAGTGGGGTATGGTCATAGCATATATCCAGCTTGTGCTGGAATCTCTAGGGCAATGGTAGTCACATACTCAATGGCAGCAGTTGGATGCAAGTTCAGTTTACTCTCAACGTCCCCCATGAACAAATACTGAAAGAAGTAGGGTAGCTGGGCATGTGAGCGTTCAATTTTCTAAATGTACAATTCAGCATAGTAAAGTGGAGTAGTAGTATACTAGTGAGCAATAACAGGACATAAACATGTTCATAGACCGTGACTATTGTCCATTACTCGGACAAATGGTCCAAGTACCAGCCAACTATCTAAATGTATAACTCAGTGCAATAAGATAACAATATATATGCAAGTAACAACAGGAAACAAACATATTTAAGGTCTATGGCCAGTGTCCATTACTTGGGTAAATAAACAAGCTATAGCATATGATTGTTTTGATTTCACTCGTCTTCATTCTGCTTAGCCTGCAAAATAGTCCTTAAGCACTAGAGAGCCCTCCCTCCTGTGGTGTTTCATCTTCTCCTTTCAGAGGGTACAGCAGGTAGAATAAGTAAGTAAGTAAGTAAGCAGGCTTTCTATGTGTCTGTGTCCTGATGTGGACCAATAGGGTCTCTGTGCTTCTTCAAGGTCTCATTGGATTTTCCAGCAGTGCCAGAGGATCTTTGCGGTAGCAGCTTCCATGGTGGAGCTGATGCTCTCAGGCCAGTGTTTATTCCTGCATCGGGAGAGCGATCTTCTCCATCTGAGGGGAGCAAGTTCCATTTTTGCAGTAACTCACGTGCCTGCTGGGGGGTAGAGGCCATGTACTGGTGACCATCTTTGGTAATAAAAAGTCTTACTGGTAACCCCCACCTGTATTTTAAATCTCTCTCTCTCAGTATTTTGGTATAAGGCTGATAGTGCCTGCGAATCTGTAGTGTGTGAGTGTAAAGATCTGGGTAAATTTGCAGTCCCGCATATTCTTCAGGTAGACGCTTGTCTCTGGCTAAAGCTCTGACAACTCTTTCCCTGTATGTATAATAGTGAAACTTTAGCGCTGCGGAATCTGTTGGCGCTCTACAAATAACCGATAATAATAATAACCTCGCTATTACATCTCTTGGCTGGCCACCATCCGCTGTTCGTGCCCTAAGAGCTCTGTGTACTCTGTCTATAAGATTCTCAGTACCTGTCGCAGGTCCCAACACTGCTTCAAATAGGCCATGCAGATATTTCTCCAGGTCCTGTGGTAGAACTGATTCCGGTACACATTTAATGCGTATATTGTTGCGGCGCGATCTATCCTCTAGATCTGCCAGCTTCAGTTCTAAATCTGTAATTTGAGTGGCTAAGGATTGGGAGTAACTAAGAACATTGGTGTGGTCTATTGCCAGATCTTCCTGCTTGCGCTCTAGCGCATCCGTTCTCTCCCCTATGAGGCCGATGTCCCTCTTCAAATCTGCATGTGACCTGTCAAATCTCTTAGTTAAGGAATCATGATGTGACGTTAATAGGGATTGAATGGCTTCTATCATATTGTTATTAGAGCTGCTGGATGCCCCCAGAACTTGTGAAGCCTTTTGCTTTAGTTTTGAGCCGGTCTGGGTGTCTGAGGCACTCCCGGTATATGAGTATTCATCTTCTGACCTCGCCTGGGCCATGCTAGAGCGGTGCTGAAAATGATCCGCCACTGTTCTTTTTGGCGTGGCATGGGGTTTCTGCTTTCTTTTCTGGGCCTGCGACATCTTGTTATTGTGAGATATGGTATATGCGTGTTACTGCTGAGAGCCTGCTTATTTCACATATGCTAGTGGGAATGCATTGGCCGGCGGGGCCACAAACAGGTAGGGTTTAATTTCATATTGTTATGGATTGTTCTCTTCAAACGAAAAGGAATGTTCTGGTGAGGACGGCTTAGTCTGGGAGTCCCTTGACCAGATGTCTTGTCTTGTATGGACAGTTATTTCTACTGTGGGAGAAAGTGGTCTCTTCTTCTTGAAGTGTGCGCTCTATGCAAGTTTAGCTCCTATACCCTAGAGCCGGGTATGCGGTAATTGCAGCCTTTAGTGTGTACCCCACTCCCCAGGGGATTTGTCTCCTTTCGACAAAGTGGGTGAAGGGGATGAGGATATGACCCACCTTTGGTATCAGGTGGGAAATGGTAGGTAGAGGGGTTAAAGTTTGCAGTTGCTGGGTAGTATTAAATGAAACTTCTCAGGCTTTAATGCAGAAGCGGCCCCAAACGGCAGGGCCTATCTATGGTTCAGTTTGCATATGTAAAAGTACTTCTTCGCTCGAGCAAGACTTTATCTCTAGTAGGCTTCTGAGGCCCTATATACTGCGGCCGGTGTAGGCTGTTATGTGAGAGGTCTGTTGCGATGCGCAGGCCCAGTGGCACAAAATGGAGGTCTGATATAAGACTTTCTGCAGTATATAGAAAAGGCTGTCTTGGGTGCAGTCTGGTGGTTATAACAGTTATTTAAATATTTGTATTTGTTTGCCCCAGCTACCAGCCTCAGTACTAGAGCTCTATGGCCTTATGGAACATCCTCTAGGGCACATAATTCATATACAAAGTTCTTATCAGAGTGCTAGAGCCTGCACCTCAAGCACTTGGTTGTTTTCAGCTGGGGGCCTCTTAGATGCTCTTACAGGGACCTTAGTGAAACTTTTATTACTGTTAGGGGCAAAACTGAGTGTTTCTCCTGTCACCTTTTCAGGGGGTCATAATCTGCAAAATGCGCCCACTTCTCTCTTTTATCTCCCTGTCTTTTGATGTGTAGCTGCGACTGCTGCGCTGTTAGACAGGGCAGAAGTAGGACTACAGGGCCTTAGGTGTCACGTGGGGCATACAGTGGTAGCTGTGTTTGTGACCAGGCAGCTAGAGATGTGGAGATAGGTGGCTGGGCAGTGTGTGGTGCTGCAGCTTCTTACCCACTTGCTGAGAGACAGATGTGCTGCGATCACTCCTCTGCATGCACGCTACTCACTCCCTGTGCTCCGTCCCGAACTCCCGGCAGGGTCACTGCAGCTTAAGATGGCGGATTTTCGCGCCAAGGGTGATCCGGCATATATGGGCTCAATTTTCTTCTCCCTCTTCTCACCTAATTTGAAGTGCTACTGGGGATTTAGTATGCCGATCTCCTAGATAGTGTGCGGGTAGGTAGCTTGCATTCCGCACCTGTTGGCTTCTTAAGGTCTCGGCGTCTCTCTGCTTTCTGTGCGGCCTCCGCACAAAGTACCCTTACGAGGTGTAGGACCCTCAAATGGCGTGCCTCAGTCCTCCGGTGCGGATCCCCGACCCTCCGGAGTGAGATAGGCTAGTAGTCTGTAGTCTCAGCGCCAGGGCCTGAATCCGGAGCTCATGTAACTATTAATACAGGCTTGCCAGTTGCTAGTGCTGCGCCGGATCTTTTATAAGATGTCGGCTAGACAGTTTTGTGCTCCCCAGCACAGCCCAAGACCGCAGTCTGTGAGTAACAGAGTCCGGGTTTTTCTCCTTTTTTTTTTTTTTAAATAAAATAGTTAAAACTATAGTTTTTCTTTCTTTTTTCAATAAACCCACAGAGAGCTCCTCCAGTGCACGTCTTCTCTACTTGGCAGCTAGCTCCGCCCCCCCAATATATATATTTTTTATGTGAAACATATATAAAAATCTCTCTCTATATCTATCTATCTATCTATCTATCTATCTATCTATCTATCTATCTTATCTATTATTAGTTATTATTATCAGGTATTTCTAGAGCGCCAACAGATTCTGCAGCGATTTTGAATTAACGATTTTGAATTAACCATTTACATTCGCTTACATTATTCTGATTTTCATTTTCGTTTTAACAAAACGAATACCCGAATGAATGCACACAAAAAATTAGAGAAAATTAAAAAATACTAACGTAAATTATCTGTATTCATTATTTTACTTTATTTATTTTTTTTGAAGGGTTTAATACTTACCTTAATATGCTCTAAAGAGCATGCTCACCTGATTATTTTCTTGCGAGAGCCCAGGCCGCACCAACAGCGGCTTAAAGGGACAGTCAAGTCCAAAAAAAACCTTTCATTTTTCAAATAGGGCATGTCATTTTAAACAACTTTCCAATTTACTTTTATCAACAATTTTGCTTTGTTCTCTTGGTATTCTAGTTGAAAGCAAACCTAGGAAAGCACATATGATAATTTCTAAGCCCTTGAAGGCCGCCTCTATTTTATTTACTTTTCACAACAGGGGAGAGCAAGCTCATGTAGGCCATATAGATAGCATTGTGATCATGCTTGTGGCTAGTGGCAGACACTGCACTAATTGGCTAAAATGCAAGTCAATAGATAATAACTAAAAGTCATGTGATTAGGGGCAGTCAGAAGATGCTTAGATACAAGTTAGTCACAGAAGTAAAAAGTGTATTAATATAACTGTGTTGGTTTGTGCAAAACTGGGGAAAGGGTAATAAAAGGGATTATCTCTTTTTAAACAACAAAAATTCTGGTGTTGACTGTCCCTTTAACTAATGTTAGTGCAAATCCTGGGAGCCAAGTGCGCTAAGCTTCCTGTTAACGCGGCTGTGGCTTTGGCAAGAAGAGGTTCGGGTTAGTATTAAACCCTTCAAAAAAAAGTAAACAAATGAACTCATCAGTATTTTTTTATTTTCTTTCACCTAGATTTAGAGTTCTGCGTTAGCTGTCAAAAGAAGCGTTAAGGGCTCCTAACGCTGCTTTTTACTGCCCGCTGGTATTTAGAGTCAGGCAGGAAAGGGTCTACCGCTCACTTCCCTACCATGATTCCAGGCTACCACAGATCCCCTTACGTCAATTGCGTATCCTATCTTTTCAATGGGATCTGCCTAACGCTGGTATTTGGAGTCTTGGGAGAAGTGAGCGGTAGACCCTCTACCGACAAGACTCCTAACAACAAAAAAAGTCAGTAGTTAAGAGCTTTATGGGCTAACGCTTGAATATAAAGCTCTTAACTACTGTGCTCTAACTAGCACCCCTAAACTACCTATGTACCTCTAAACCGAGGCCCCCCCACATCGCTGCCACTCTAATAAATTTTTTTAACCCCTAATCTGCCGACCGGACACCGCCGCCACCTACATTATACCTATAAAACCCTAATCTGCTGCCCCTAACATCGCCAACCCCTATATTATATTTATTAACCCCTAATCTGCCCCCCCCAACGTCGCCGCTACCTAACTTCACTTATTAACCCCTAATCTGCCGACCGAACCTCGCAGCCACTATAATAAATGTATTAACCCCTAAAACGCTGCACTCCCACCTCGCAAACACTATAATAAATTTTATTAACCCCTAATCTGCCCTCCCTAACATCGCCGCCACCGACCTACAATTATTAACCCCTAATCTCCCGCCCGCAACGTCGCCGCTACTATAATAAAGTTATTAACCCCTAAACCTAAGTCTAACCCTAACCCTAACACCCCCCTAACATAAATATAATTTAAATTAAACTAAATAATATTCCTAAAATTAACTAAATTAATCCTATTTAAAACTAAATACTTACCTATAAAATAAACCCTAATATAGCTACAATATAACTAATAATTACATTGTAGCTATTTTAGCATTTATATTTATTTTACAGGCAACTTTGTATTTATTTTAACTAGGTACAATAGCTATTAAATAGTTAATAACTATTTAATAGCTACCTAGTTAAAATAATTACAAAATTACCTGTAAAATAAATCCTAACCTAAGTTACAAATACACCTAACACTACAATAAATTAATTAAATAAATTACATACAATTACCTAAAATAAAATACAATAAAATAAACTATACTATAATACAGAAAAAAACAAACACTAAATTACAAAAAATAAAAAAGAATTACAGGCAGTTTAAACTAATTACACCTAATCTAAGCCCCCTAACAAAATAAAAAAGCTCCCCAAAATCACAAATTCCCTATCCTATTCTAAAATACAAAAGTAATCAGCTCTTTTACCAACCCTTAAAAGGGCTTTTTGCGGGGCATTGCCCCAAAGTAATCAGCTCTTTTACCTAAAAATAAAAATACAATACCCCCCAACATTACAAACCACCACCCACATACCCCTACTCTAACCCACCCAAAGAGCTGATTACTTTGGGGCAATGCCCCGCAAAAAGCCCTTTTTAGGGCTGGTAAAAGAGCTGATTACTTTTGTATTTTAGAATAGGGTAGGCAATTTTTTTATTTTGGGGGCTTTTTTATTTTATTAGGGGGATTAGATTAGGGTAGTGTTACGTGTATTTGTAACTTAGGTTAGGATTTATATTACAGGTAATTTTGTAATTATTTTAACTAGGTAGCTATTAAATAGTTATTAACTATTTAATAGCTATTGTACCTAGTTAAAATAAATACAAAGTTGCCTGTAAAATAAATATAAATCCTAAAATAGCTACAATGTAATTATTAGTTATATTGTAGCTATATTAGGGTTTATTTTATAGGTAAGTACAGGTGGCCCTCGTTTTACAACGGTTCAATTTACACCGTTTCAGAATAACAACCTTTTTTTCCAGTCATGTGACTGCTATTGAGAAGCAGTGCATTTATTAAAATACCCAGTAGGTGGAACTGTCCGTTTGTGTTGCAGCAAAGCCAAGCAAGCTGAAATTAACCAGTTTAACCAGACCTGAGCTATCGAGCAGATTTCAAAGGAACAAGATCTTCCTGTCTATAAATCAGTCCAGATTTGAATGCATAGAAAAAACTGTTTGCAGAAAAATGCAAGTGAAGTCTGTGTTGTGTGATTATTTTATTAGGTTTATAATGCTGTTTAGCAAAAGTATTTGTTCATTTCACTTAGTTTAATTATATATTCTGTGTTGTGTGATTATTTTATTAGGTTTATAATGCTGTTTAGCATTTAAAGTCTTCATTTCAAAGCTTTAAAATTAATGTATTAGGTGTTACTTATGACAATTTTGAGAGGGGCCTGGAACCTATCACCCTCACTTCCCATTGACTTACATTATAAACTGGGTTTCAATTTACAACGGTTTCAATTTACAACCATTCCTTCTGGAACCTAACCCCGGCGTAAACTGAGGGCTACCTGTATTTAGTTTTAAATAGAATTAATTTAGTTAATTTTAGGAATATTATTTTGTTTAATTTAAATTATTTTTATGTTAGGGGGTGTTAGGGTTAGAGTTAGGTTTAGGGGTTAATAACTTTATTATAGTAGCGGCGATGTTGCGGGCGGGAGATTAGGGGTTAATAATTGTAGGTAGGTGGCGGCGATGTTAGGGAGGGCAGATTAGGGGTTAATACTATTTATTATAGTGTTTGCGAGGCGGGAGTGCGGTGGCTTAGGGGTTAATACATTTATTATAGTGGCGGCGAGGTCCGGTCGGCAGATTAGGGGTTAATAAGTGTAGGTAAGGTAGCGGCGACGTTGGGGGGGCAGATTAGGGGTTAATAAATATAGGGGTCGGCAGTGTTAGGGGCAGCAGATTAGGGGTTCATATTTATAATGTAGGTTGCGGCGGTGTACGGAGCGGCAGATTAGGGGTTAATAGTATAATGCAGGTGTCAGCGATAGCGGGGGCGGCAGATTAGAGGTTAATAAGTGTAAGGTTAGGGGTGTTTAGACTTGGGGTTCATGTTAGGGTGCAGACTTAGAGAGTGATTCCCCATAGGAAACAATGGGGCTGCGTTAGGAGCGTTAGGAGCTGAACGCTGCATTTTTTTTTAGCCCAAGCTGCCCCATTGTTTCCTATGGGAATATCGTGCACGCTGGTATTGGGGGTTGAAGTGGAGCTAAATTAGGCTCAACGCACCCTTTTTTGAGCCTAACGGATGCCCCTCAGACAACTCTAAATACCAGCGTTGTTGGAAGGGTGCCTTGGGGAAAAAAGCAGCGTTAGCTACGTGTGTTTTTACCAACAAAACTCTAAATCTAGCGGTTTGATTTTCTTTGTGCATTCATTCGGATATTCATTTTGTTAAAATGTTTGTCAAATTTTGTCACAAATGTGCATGCGTACGAAAACTAATGCACATCTCTTATATATATATGGATGCAGAGACACACCCACCCACATATATATATATATATATATATATATATATATATATATATATATATATATATATATATATATATATATATATATATTAGGCATGTGCATTTGCCTTTGGACCGAAAATTGAATATTCGTTTTAGTTTACGAAAACCCCAATTACTGCATCAAAGAAATTTAAAGCCCGATCTTCTTCTTGACACTTGGCTTACCGTGCTCAGCACCCAGGACCTGCACTAACTATAACAAAATGAAAACCGAACAGTGCAGGGAACGAATTTCCTCAAATATTTGTAACAAAAATTTCATCCAAACTTATTTTTTCCCCCTGCTCATGTCATATATATATATATATATATATATATATATATATATATATATATATATATATATATATATATATACAGTATATATATATTTATATATACTGTATATACTTTTTTATATTTTTCATCTGAAAAAGTACAGATTATATTTGTGCCAGATTTCCAACAACTTAAAGGGACACTATACCTAAACATTTTCTTTCATGATTAAGGTAGAGAATACAATTTTAAACAGCATTCCAATTTACTTCTATTATCTAATTTGCTTCATTCTTTAGATATACTTTAATGAATAAATAGCAATGCACATGGTGAACCAATCACAGGAGGCATCTATGTGCAGCTACCAATCAGCAGCTACTAAGCATATCTAGATATGCTTTTCAGCAAAGAATATTAAGAGAATGAAGCAAATCATATAATAGAAGTAAATTAGAAAGTTGTTTATAATTATATGCTCTTTCTAAATCATGAAAGAAAAAAATTGGGTTTCATGTCCCTTTAAGGTTGTAATGCCCCTATAAAATTTGTAATCGGAAAAATAGCTATGTACCCTCATGAGTGTAATTTTCCTTTGTATCAAGGTACGCAAAATGAAAATAATAATTAAAAAAAATAACTTTCAACAATTATCAGGATTTCTCTAGTATAAAACATGATTTTACAATATTTTAAACTCACATTTGAAATTAAAATTCAATTAATATCAGAGTATATAAAAACCGATGTACAGTTTTTCCTTCTTCTAAATGGAATACCTGGTTTGAAAAGCAATTTAGAGATATGCAGGCTGCTGTCCTGTTCATATTTGTAAAACAGGAGCCAGTATCTAAATGTGCTGCAGTATGGATTTCTTCCTTGGATGTACAAGAATTCAGTAGCTCTTTTTCCTCTGTTAGTTGCACAAATGGTGTTATTCTTATGTTATCAGCAGTATGTGGCCTCAGCTTGCCTCATAAACAGCTGTCAGCGTCTTTGTTACTTCATTCATCATAGAGAATCTGAATTTTCCCCTCTTAGTGTTTTTTTTGCTGCTGTTTTTGTGTTTGATGAATGAAGAAAGAGAAAAAATGGACAAACTGATTTATATGAGGCAAAAATCCAAGTCAAGAAGAAAAAAAAAAATTACTGTGACCAGAAGCATTTAGCTTTAACCCCTTAACTACCAGAAATGTTTGCAGTGCCTTGCAGACTAATATGTTGGAGCACTCTCTGGCAACCAAGTGTTTAAACCATTGCCAGACAGTAAAACGATTCCTTCATTGTATGCAGATAAGTAAATATATCAATCTATTCTGTTAATGTATTTGACTTAGGGAATGATCTATGCACCTTTAGAAAAAGTTATCAAATAGTTTATCTATACAATCATACAGACTTTAAAGGGCCCCTAAACACAACATAATAGCTTAAAAAGGGACAATGAACCCAATTTTTTTCTTTCGTGAGTCAGATAGAGCATGCAATTTTAAGCAACTTTCTAATTTACTCCTATTATCAATTTTTCTTCGTTCTCTTGCTATCTTTATTTGAAAAAGAAGGCATCTAAGCTTTTTTTTTGGTTAAGAACTTTGGACAGCAATTTTTTTGTTCACCAAAAATGGGCCGGCATCTAAACTTACATTCTTGCATTTCAAATAAAGATACCAAGAGAATGAAGAACATTTGATAATAGGAATAAATTAGAAAGTTACTTAAAATGTCATGCTCTATCTGAATCACAAAAGAAAAAAATTGGGTCCAGTGCCCCTTTAATCAGTAAATGCATAATAAAAAGACAATGCAAAAAGCACTTAGTTTGAATTTCAGATGAGTAATAGATGTTTTTCTGACACATTTTAAAGTTAGTTACATTTTCCTTCCACTGCATCATGTGAAAGCCATAAGCCAATCACAAAATGCATATACATATATTCTGTGAATCTTGCACATGCTCAGTAGTAGCGGGTGCCGCAGAAAGTGTGAATATAAAAAGATTGTGCATATTTAGATAATGGAAGTGAATTGAAAAGTTAAAAATGTTGTGTTCTCTCTGAATAATGAAAGTTTAATTTTGACCTGAGTGTCCCTTTAAAGGGACATAATATTGTAAAATTCTCAAAATTATTAGAGCATTTGCTTATTGTACAAAGGCTAACTGGGAACTATAGGGTCGATTCCAATCTTTCTGACATTCCTGTTCAGTATTAAATAAATGGATTAGCTATTTTTTATTATTATAATGATTATAATATGGGGCCGATTTATTGAACTCTGTATGGAGCTTGATGCCCCTGTTTCTAAACAGATAACTTGTCCGCCTGCTCTGAGGCCATGGACAGAAATCAACCCAATCGAATACGATTGGCCGCGAATCTGCAGGGGGCGACATTGCACAAACAGTTCACAAGAACTGCTGGTGCAATGATAAATACAGACAGCGTATCATGTCCGCTCACACTTTCATACATCTACCCTTATGAGTCAAACACAGCCGAGGTTGATCATTCCTACTACAATATTCAAGTTAATGGGTTTAATGTGTGTATTTTGCATTTGGATAGAGTTGGTTTTCTGATAATCTGACGCCATTTTAGAAAACATTGTCTTTCCAATTTGGCAAGATTTTCCTGCCTCAACTTATTTCATCTTCTATATTAGGATTTTAATAGTTCTCAT
This sequence comes from Bombina bombina, assembly GCF_027579735.1. Taxonomy (NCBI): domain Eukaryota; kingdom Metazoa; phylum Chordata; class Amphibia; order Anura; family Bombinatoridae; genus Bombina; species Bombina bombina. Next base: position 405,600,605 of record NC_069505.1, read on the forward strand.
GCTGTAACTCACTAAACCACAAAGGGCTCGGATCTGTAGCGCTTGTGGGCTGGTGAGATTCTATAAGAATGTTTGCCAGCCCTTCTATCTCCCTGGTGAAATTCTATAAAGCTAATTTTTACAGTGAAAACAGGGTTTATACTGCATTTTCATATGGGAAGTAGACCACTGCTCCTTAACCTGTCTGCCACAGGTGCAGATTTAAATCATCCCGATCTGAACTGATTCGATTGGGATGATTAAAAGTCCCTGCTTGATAATGATTTGCAGTCTGAGCGAAATGCGTGTTCAATGTCCGCCCAACTTTTAATAAATGGAGCCCAATGTGTCTATATTGTTGACGATATTTAGTCAATAACTTGTGCCCAGTTGAATTCTGATCATCAAAGTCAGTGCTGTCCATGTGTAAATTTTTATGATATTCAATCTGATCTTTTCCCGTACAAAAATTGTGTTGTTGTTTATATTGTGATTGTTTCCTTGTCGTAAAATGATTTACAGAAGCAGATAAACAAGATTAAATAATATTGATTAGTTTGGAATGAGGACACACCCCCTTTGACACCGTTCACGGACAGACTACTCAGCTGTAACGCCGATAACGTTTTCCCGCTTGTTTGATCCTTACAGAAAACTAATGGAAAGACCGGCCTAGTGAATATTTTTGGAGTAGAAACATCAGATACTAAATTAGTTTCCAATACAAAATTACAAACAAACGCCCCATTTTATACCTGAGGACGTCACAGGTAGGTGTGATCTTTTTAAGTCTCTTTAGTTTTGTGTGTATACACAGGTTAATACGTTTTTAACAATAAGGGTTCATTTTTAATCTTTTTTTTTACTTATCCTAATTAATTAATCTAGGCTATAAAATAAATTAGTAGGTAGATGGTAGATTACAAGCAGTCACCTACACCTATACATATAAATAATGTATGTGTTATATATATATATATATTTAACATATTTATTTTTATTATTACAAATAGTTTAGGCATCCTTTATACAATTAGAGGTTTGCTTTATAGCATGTGCTGATATTTTTAGTCTTTTACTATAGATTTGAATAGAATCCCTATGTGTATAATCTCTACAAAAGGGTTATATATAGAGATCCATTTACCAAATGTCGAGCAGACATGATGCGCTGTAGCAATTCATGTCTGCTGGACATCACTGCTGGCGGGACAGAATACACTGTTTGCATTTATCATTTCACCAGAAATGCTTGGGCAATGCCACCGCCTACTCACTGTTGGCCAATCAGCCACTAGCAGGAGTTGTCAAGAATTCCGATCAGGATGATTTAAATCCGCCACCTTTTAGGACCACGGCTTCTTGACTTTAGGTCCAGATGAGCCTTAAAGGAACAGTCTAGTCAAAAAAATATTTAATGATTCGGATAAGACATGCAATTTTAAACAACTTTCCAATTTACTTTTATCATCAAATTTGCTTTGTTCTCTTGGTATTCTTTGCTGAAAGCTAAACCTAGGTAGGCTCAAACTGATTTCTAAACTATTAAAACCGCCTCTTATCTGTGTGCATTTGTTCATATGTGTCATATAGTGCTCACTCCCGTGGACTTATTTAATAGTCAGCACTGATTGGCTAAAATGCAAGTCTGTCAAAAGAACTGAAATAAGGGGCTGTCAGAAGAGGCTTAGATACAAGGTAATTACAGAGGTAAAAAGTATATTAATATAACTGAGATAAGGAGCAGTCTGCAGAGGCTTAGATACAAGGTAATCACAGAGGTAAAAAGTATATTAATTTAACTGAGATAAGGAGCAGTCTGCAGAGGGTTAGATACAAGGTAATCACAGAGGTAAAGCGTATATTAATATAACTGAGATAAGGGGCAGTCTGCAGAGGGTTAGATACAAGGTAATCACAGAGGTAAAAAGTATATTAATATAACTGAGATAAGGGGCAGTCTGCAGAGGGTTAGATACAGGGTCATCACAGAGGTAAAAAGTATATTAATATAGCTGAGATAAGGGGCAGTCTGCAGAGGGTTATATACAGGGTCATCACAGAGGTAAAATGTATATTAATATAACTGAGATAAGGGGCAGTCTGCAGAGGCTTAGATACAAGGTAATCACAGAGGTAAAAAGTATATTAATGTAACTGAGATAAGGAGCAGTCTGCAGGGGCTTAGATACAAGGTAATCACAGAGGTAAAAAGTATATTAATATAACTGAGATAAGGGGCAGTCTGCAGAGGGTTATATACAGGGTCAGCACAGAGGTAAAATGTATATTAATATAACTGAGATAAGGGGCAGTCTGCAGAGGCTTAGATACAAGGTAATCACAGAGGTAAAACGTATATTAATATAACTGAGATAAGGAGCAGTCTGCACGGGCTTAGATACAAGGTAATTACAGAGTTAAAAAGTATATTAATATAACTGAGATAAGGGGCAGTCTGCAGAGGCTTAGATACAAGGTAATCACAGAGGTAAAAAGTATATAAATATAACTGAGATAAGGAGCAGTCTGCAGAGGGTTAGATACAAGGTAATCACAGAGGTAAAAAGTATATTAATATAACTGAGATAAGGAGCAGTCTGCAGAGGCTTAGATACAAGGTAATCACAGAGATAAAAAGTGTATTAATATAACTGAGATAAAGGGCAGTCTGCAGAGGCTTAGATACAAGGTAATCAGAGGTAAAAAGTATATTAATATAACTGAGATAAGGGGCAGTCTGCAGAGGCTTAGATACAAGGTAATCACAGAGGTAAAAAGTATTTTAATATAACTGAGATAAGGAGCAGTCTGCAGAGGTTTAGATACAAGGTAATCACAGAGGTAAAAAGTATATTAATATAACTGAGATAAGGAGCAGTCTGCAGAGGTTTAGATACAAGGTAATCACAGAGGTAAAAAGTATATTAATATAACTGAGATAAGGGGGCAGTCTGCAGAGGGTTAGATACAAGGTAATCACAGAGGTAAAAAGTATATTAATATAACTGAGATAAGGAGCAGTCTGCAGAGGGTTAGATACAAGGTAATCACAGAGGTAAAAAGTATATTAATATAACTGTGTTATTTATACAAAACTGGGGAATGAGGTAATAGGGATGATCTTTCTTTTGAAAAAATAAAGATTTGGGAGTAAACTATCCCTTTAAATGATGGGACTCCGAAGCAGCACCCACTGTTTGATAAATGTTAAAAGTAGAATTTCTCTTAGGAGTAAGATATGGCTGTTGAGCCAATCAGAGCAGCATATGCACATAGCCACCAATCATCCTGTTCAAGATTGGTTTAGGTGTGTGACTGGTATGTAAGACTAATTATGTATTTAACTGTTTTATGGAAGAGGAAGCATTTGTGCAGTAACAACCTGCTATAACTAAGGAGATTTTTTTTTCTGAGCTATTTGTTTTTCTAATGGATTTGAATACTAATATGTGTTGGTCTTCATATAGATCTGTATAAAGTGCAGTCATTTCAGTGACAACCACAGTCTCGTTATATATGTAAAGCAGTAGCGATGCTTTTGCTGCATTAGCTAAAATGCTAAAAGATAATATATTAATATATGCAGTCGCAATGCTGAGAGCTACACATTTTTACTATTTGTGGTCAATAATATCCCCAAGAGAAATATTTTTAACAAAACATTTCCCAGAAAAAAAAATCTGATTTCCAGATTAAGTGAATGGTATGTAGTATTTATCTTTGTTTAAAAAAACCCAAAAAAACACGTTGGGTTACTTTAATAATAATAATTTTTAATAAAGCTTTAAAAACTGTCTTTATATTGTAATCTCCCTTATGTTTAAACACAGTTATTCTTCATCTATATGGGTTTGTATTTATACAGATTAAATAGCTACTGTTATGAGGAAATAAATTGTGTTTCTATAAGTGGCCTCATTACAAAACACTTGCATGGATTTTATTATTAAAGAGACACTCAAGTTTATGATTCAGATTCAAGTTTATGATTCAGATTATTAAAGAGACACTCAAGTTTATGATTCAGATAGAGCAGCAATTTTAAACAACTTTCCAATTTACTTCTTTTTATTTTTATGCTTTTTGAGTCAACAGCTCCTACTGAGCATGTGCAAGAATTCACAGAATATATACGTATATGCAGTTTTGATTGGTTGATGGCTGTCACATGATACAGGGGGAGTGGAAATAGACATAACTTTGAAATTTGTCAGAAGAAAATCTTCTACTCATTTGAAGTTCAGACTAAGAGCTATTGCATTGTTTTTTTATCATGCATTTGTTGTTTATGAAAATTTACTGTATTTACTGGTCTTTTAAAGGGATACTAAACCAATTTTTTTTCTTTAATGATTCAGATAGAGCAGCAATTTTAAGTAACTTTCAAGTTTACTCCTATTATCAATTTTTGTTCGTTCTCTTGCTATCTTTATTTAAAAAGCAGTAAATGTAAAGCTTAGTAGCTGGCACATTTTTGGTTCAGAACATGGGTTACGCTTGCTTATTGGTGGCTATATGTAGCCACCATTAAGCAAGCACTATCCAGGGTGCTGAATTTAAAATGGGCCCACACATCTTGTGTCGATGTGTCTAAACCAAAGTGCAGGCTACTCCCACTAGCACGTCTCGTTAATTTCCCCGAAAACCTATTTCTACATCACGCCTAAGCTACACTCCCCCTACTCTGCCTTGCTACCTTAACCTGACTGCCTACACCTACATCAGGCTAACCTACATTCCCCTGCACCACCCAGATAACTCCCCCTGACCACCTACACCTATGTCACATCTAACCTACACACCCCCTGGAACGCCCATCTAACTATAAAAAAATTATACTATAAGTAATAAACCTTATTATAACTATATAGCTATGTCACTAAAGTTATCATTGATGTTTAAATAATGTCTCACAGAGATACACTAAAATGCCGGTGACACCGGCAAAACCTGCTCAACCTTTCCGGGTTCATGGAAGCCCGGAGAGGCCAAGTAGGTTTTTCCGGTCCATCAGTGGTCTTGGGCTCAATTCCGTTTTGGAGTTCCAGGAGCCTGGATAGGCCGAGCAGGTTTTGCCAGTGCCGGGTTAGTTTAAAGTGGGGTTAGGTGTTAGAGTAGGGTTAGATTTAGTTTGTTTTTTTTCGAGTTAGTTGTAACTTTTTAAGTTCGATTTTTTTTAAGTTCGATTTTTTTTTAACTTAGATTTTTTTTAACTTAAAATTTTTAACTTAGTTTTTTTATGGCTGCATAAAGTTAATAGTTTGGGAACTTGCAGTGGGTTGATGGCGGTGCAGGGGGTTTATAGTTAGTTTATTGCAGTGGGTACCTGGCAGTTTAGGGGTTAATAGTTAGCGACTTGCGATGGGTATGTGGCGATTTATATATTTATTAGTTTAGTGTTAGTGTGTGATCATGGGGTACTTAGGTTTAGGAGTATTAGGAGAAGCGGTTAGGCAGACGGCAGTAATATTCCAGGGATTGTTTACTATACTTTGCCAATATGAGGCTCGCTCTCAATGAGTCTGTAAAAATGGAGCTGTAAGGTACCGAAGTGGCCAACAGCTAAAAGTAGTTTACGGCTCCATTTTAGTACCAAGTTTCCTTTTAAATATTTTGCTTATTGCGTACAGTCGCTCTTTTCTTGTAGGTGTAAGTTAACGTTGTGCTAACGTTTCTATTCGATGTCGGATTTCTCGAAAATCAATTAGTTGCTATGGTAACCAGATATTACACTATAAAATTTACGTTTAACGTCTGTGCTCCTTATCTGGGATCACCTCTAAAAAGAAACAAAAACTAAGATACACTTATTTAGAATACATATCTTTTAACTATGAGCAAATACTATCAGCTAGATTACGAGTTTTGCTGTAAGAGCGGCTCGGTACTAACTTGCAAGTTATTTCCACCACTCACCTCCCTATAGCGATGCTATTACAGGTTTTCATAAACCCGGCTTTGAGCAAAATTGAGCGCCATATGGCACTCCAATACCAGCACTGCTGTGAGCTGGTTTTACGTGCTCGTGCACGATTTCCCCATAGACATCAATGGGGAGAGCTGACTAAAAAAAAGCCTAACACCTGCAATAAAGGAGCGTAAAGCTCGGTAACGCAGCCCCATTGATTCCTATGGTGAAACAAAATTTATGTTTACACCTAACACCTTAACATAAACCCCGATTCTAAACACCCCTAATCTGCTGCCCCCAACATCGCCGACACCTACATTACACTTATTAACCCCTAATCTGCCGCCCCCGACATCGCCGCCACCTACATTATATTTATTAACCCATAATCTGCTGCCCCACCTACATTACAGTTATTAACCCCTGATCTGCCGCCCCAACATCGCTGCCACCTACCTACACTTATTAACCCCTAATCTTCTGCTCCCAACGTCACCGCCACTATACTAAAGTTATTAACCCCTAACCCTAAGTCTAACCCTTTCCCTATTGTAACCCTAACCAAGATGGCGTCACTTGAATTCTATCAGCCAATAGGAATTAAAGGTGAAAAAATCCTATTGGCTGATGCAATTGAGCTCACATTCGATTGGCTGTTCCAATCAGCCAATAGAATTGCATCAGCCAATAGGATTTTTTTTACCTTCTATCAGCCAATCGGAATTCAAGGGACGCCATCTTGGATAACGTCACTTAAAGGAACCTTCAATCGAGAAGAGCTGTCGGAAGAAGAGGATGCTCCGCGCCGGATGTCTTGAAGATTGAGCCGCTCCGCGCCTGATGGATGAAAATAGAAGATGCCGTCTGGATGAAGACTTCCGCCGGCTAGGATGAAGACTTCAGCCCGCTTGGATGAAGACTTCTGCCGGCTTTGCTGAGGACTTCTGCCGCTTCGTTGAGGATGGATGTCGGGTCTTCAAAAACTGTAAGTGGGGTTAGTGTTTTTTTTAAGGGTTTATTGGGTGGGTTTTATTTTTAGCTTAGGGTTTGGGCTGAAAAAGAGCTAAATGCCCTTTTAAGGGCAATGCCCATCCAAATGCCCTTTTCAGGGCAATAGGGAGCTTAGGTTTTTTAGGTAGGTTTTTATTTGGGGGGGGCTGGTTGTGTGGGCTGGTTGTGTGGGTGGTGAGTTTTACTGTTGGTGGGTGTTTGTATTTTTTTTACAGGTAAAAGAGCTGATTTCTTTGGGGCAATGCCCTGCAAAAGGCCATTTTAAGGGCTATTGGCAATTTAGTTTAGGCTAGGGGGGGTTTATTTTGGGAGGGCTTTTTTATTTGATAGGGCTATTAGATTAGGTGTAATTAGTTTAAATATTTGATAATTTCTTTTTTATTTTGAGTAATTTAGTGTTTTTTTTGTAATTTAGTTAATTGTATTTAATACATGTAATTTATTTTATTGTAGTGTAAGGTTAGGTGTTAGTGTAACTCAGGTTAGGTTTTATTTTACAGGTAAATTTGTATTTATTTTAACTAGGTAGCTAGTAAATAGTTAATAACTATTTACTTACTATTCTACCTAGTTAAAATAAATACAAACTTAGCTGTGAAATAAAAATAAAACCTAAGATAGATACAATGTAACTATTAGTTATATTGTAGCTATCTTAGGGTTTATTTTACAGGTAAGTATTTAGTTTTAAATAGGAATTATTTAGTTATTAATAGTAGGTTTTATTTAGATTTATTTTAATTATATTAAAGTTAGTGGGTGTTAGGGTTAGGTTTAGGGGTTAATACCTTTAGTATAGTAGCGGCGATGTTGGAGGTGGTAGATTAGGGATTAATAACTGTAATGTAGGTGGCGGCGACATTGGGGGTGGCAGATTAGGGGTTAATAACTGTAATGTAGGTTGCGGCAATGTTAGGGACAGCAGATTAGGGGTTAATAATATTTAACTAGTGTTTGCGATGTGGGAGTGCGGCGGTTTAGGGGTTAATATGTTTATTATAGTGGCGGTGATGTCGGGAGCGGCAGATTAGGGGTTAATAAATTTATTGTAGTGTTTGCGATGCAGGAGGGCCTCGGTTTAGGGGTTAATAGGTAGTTTATGGGTGTTAGTGTGCTTTTTAGCACTTTAGTTATGAATTTTATGTTACGGCGTTGTAGCGTAAAACCCATAACTACTGACTTTCAGTTTACGGTATGGATCTTGACGGTATTGGCTGTACCACTCACTTTTTGGCCTCCCAGGCAAACTCGTAATACCGGCGCAATGGAAGTCCCATTGAAAAAGGACTTTTTGAAAGCTGTGGTAGTTATGTTGCGTTACGGCCAAAAAAGTGTGCGGTACAGAAATACCTGCAAGATTTGTAATACCAGCGGTAGTGAAAAAGAGCCATAACAATGCTTTTTCACTCATACCGCAAAACTCGTAATCTAGCCGTTAGTTATTAATAGTAGGTTTTATTTAGATTTATTTTAATTACATTAAAGTTAGTGGTGTTACGGTTAGACTTAGGGTTAGGTTTAGGGGTTAATAACTTTAGTATAGTGGCAGCAATTTTGGGGGCAGCAGATTAGGGGCTAATAACAATAATGTAGGTTGCAGGGATGTTAGGGACAGCAGATTAGGGGTTAATAATATTTAACTAGTGTTTGCGATGCAGGAGTACGGCGGTTTAGGGGTTAATATGTTTATTATAGTGGCGGCGATGTCCGGAGCGGCAGATTAGGGGTTAATTATTTTATTTTATTATTTGTGATGTGGAGGACCTCGGTTTAGGGGTTAATAGGTAGTTTATAGGTGTTAGTGTACTTTTTAGCACTTTAATTATGAGTTTTATGTTACAGCTTTGTAGCATAAAACCCACAACTACTGACTTTCAGTTTACGGTATGGATCTTGACGGTATAGAGTGTACCGCTCACTTTTTGGCCTCCCAGGCAAACTCGTAATACCGGCACTATGGAAGTACCATTGAAAAAGGACTTTTTGAAAGCTGCGGTAGTTACGTTGCGTTCCGGCCAAAAAAAGTGTGCGGTGCAGTTAAACCTGCAAAGACCTGTAATACCAGCGGTAGTGAAAAAGAGCCATAACGCTGCTTTTTCACTCATACCGCAAAACTCGTAATCTAGCCGTATGTTTTTTATTATAATTATATTTTCCACTTTATTCATATATGTAATATGTATTGCTGCCCTAGGCATTGGTCTAGTTTGAATTCTGTAGATATGTGCTTACAGATATTTTTATTTTTAAATACATACTGACATTTCCATAAGAACAGGGGCCCGATCCGATATAAATCGTCTCCCGCAGAAGCCGGCGACGCCAAAATTTGCGCTTTTTTGGTATCACATATACGGCATAACATAGAAGTTACGCTCGTATATTTCTGCCTTCGGCCGTAGTTTTTTGGCTCATAGACAGGTATACCAAACCAGCGCAGTTTGGTATCCAATATACTCCATTTTCACCTCGCCACAAATTGCAGGCGTAGTAAGCCTTACGCTGTGTATTGGAGCCCCGTAACTCCCTAAACTACCTGCAAAATAAAACCTAACACCTAATGCATGTGCAATGTCTATCTACCTGTCAACCGCGATCCCCCGCCGCATCCCTAATAAAGTGTTTAACCCCTAAACCGCAGCTCCCGGACCCCGCCGCCACCTACATTAAATGTCTAACTCTCTAAACTGGCTGCAAAATAAAACCTAACACCTAACGCATGCGCAATGTCTATCTACGTGTCAACCGCGATCCCCCGCTGCATCCCTAATAAAGTGCTTAACCCCTAAACCGCCACTCCCGGACCCCGCCGCCACGTACATTAAATGTCTAACCCCCTAATGTGATCCCCCTACACCGCCGCCACCTACATTAAAATTATTAACCCCTAATGTAATCCCCCTACACCGCCGCCATCTATATTAAAATTATTACCCCCTAATGTGAGCCCCCTACACCGCCGCCATCTATTTTAACTATATTACCCCCTAATCTAATCCCCCTACCCCGCCGCCACCTATATTAAATGTATTAACCCCTAATCTAATCCCCCTACACCGCCGCCACCTATATTAAATGTATTAACCCCTAAAATACTAAAATGTCCCTACCCTAAACTAAATTAAAAATAGCCCTGAAAAGGGCTATTTGCGTGGCATTGCCTCAAAGTAACCAGCTCTATTACCAGCCCTTAAAAGGGCCTTTTGCGGGGCATTGCCCAAAGTAACCAGCTCTTTTACCAGCCCTTAAAAGGGCCTTTTGCGGGGCATTGTCACAAAGTAATCAGCTATTTTACCTGTAATCTAATCCCCCTACACCGCCGCCACCTACATTAACTATATTACCCCCTAATATGATCCCCCTACACCGCCGCCACCTATTTAAACTATATTACCCCCTAATATGATCACCCTACACCGCCGCCACCTATTTAAACTATATTAACCCTTAATGTGAGCCCCCTACACCACCGCCACCTATATTAAAATTATTAACCCCTAATCTAATCCCCCTATACCGCCGCCACCTATAATAAATTTATTAACCCCTAAAATACTAAAATTTCCCTATCACTAAACCTAAGTCTAACCCTACAAATAGCCCTGAAAAGGGCCTTTTGCGTGGCATTGCCCCAAAGTAACCAGCTCTATTACCAGCCCTTAAAAGGGCCTTTTGCGGGGCATTGCCCCAAAGTAACCAGCTCTTTTACCAGCCCTTAAAAGGGCCTTTTGCGGGGCATTGTCACAAAGTAATCAGCTCTTTTACATGTAATCTAATCCCCCTACACCGCCGCCACCTATAATAAATGTATTACCCCCTAATCTAATCCCCCTACACCGCCGCCACCTATATTAAATATATTAACCCCTAATCTGAGCCCCCTACACCGCCGCCACCTATATTAACTATATTAACCCTAATTATATTAGGGTTAATATAGTTAATATAGTTATTATATTATATATATATTAACTATATTAACCCTAATTATATTAGGGTTAATATAGTTAATATAGTTATTATATTATATATATTAACTATATTAACCCTCTCTAACTCTAACAAGAATTTTAAACTAATTACACCTAATCTAAGCCCCCTAATAAAATAACAAAGCCCCCCAAAATAAAAAAAAATTAACCCTATCTAACTCTAACACCCCTAACTTAATTATTATTAAAATAAATCTAAATAATATTAATAATATTAACTAAATTATTCCTATTTAAAACTAAATACTTACCTATAAAATAAACCCTAAGATAGCTATATTGTAGCTATTTTAGGGTTTATATTTATTTTACAGGTAACTTGGTATTTATTTTAACTAGGTACAATAGCTATTAAATAGTTAATAACTATTTAATAGCTACCTAGTTAAAATAATTACCAAATTACCTGTAAAATAAATCCTAACCTAAGTTACAAATACACCTACACTATCAATAAATTAAATAAACTACAAATATCTAAACTAAAATACAATTAAATACACTAAACTAAATTACAAAAAATAATAAAACACTAAATTACAAAAAATAAAAAAAAGATTACAAGAATTTTAAGCTAATTACACCTAATGTAAGCCCCCTAATAAAATAACAAAGCCCCCCAAAATAAAAAAAATTCCCTACCCTAATCTAAATTACAAAAAGTAATCAGCTCTATTACCAACCCTTAAAAGGGCCTTTTTTGGGGCATTGCCCCAAAGCAATCAGCTCTTTTACCTGTAAAAAAAAAGAACAATCCCCCCCCATTACAACCCACCACCCACATACCCCTACTCTAACTCACCCAATCCCCCCTTAAAAAAAATCTAAGTCTAACCCCCAAGTGCTTCTTACCTGTCCTGAAGACCGGCGGAGAAGGTCCTGTTCCAGGCGGAGAAGTCTTCTTCCAGGCAGCGACCTCTTCTTCTTCCAGGATCCAGCCGGCGCGGAGCAGAGGAGTTGAAGACCGATGACCGCGGAGCTGAAGACCGGCGATGCTGGAACTGAAGATCGGCGATGCTGGAACTGAAGACCGGAGCCGGAGTGTGGAGGACCCTCTTCATACGATCGCCGCCGTACACTGAATAGGAATTCAAGGTACGCGATTAAAAATGGCGTCCCTTGAATTCCTATTGGCTGATTTGTGCCTTCAAATTCAAATCAGCCAATCGGATGCAAGCTACTTTAATTCTATTGGCTGATTTGAATAGCCAATAGAATAAGAGCTACTGTAATTCTATTGGCTGATTAGAATAGCCAATAGAATTACAGTAGCTCTTATTCTATTGTTTTTTTTGTAATTTAGTTTAGTGTATTTATTTGTATTTTAGTTTAGATATTTGTAGTTTATTTAATTAATTTATTGATAGTGTAGGTGTATTTGTAACTTAGGTTGGGATTTATTTTACAGGTAATTTGGTAATTATTTTAACTAGGTAGCTATTAAATAGTTATTAACTATTTAATAGCTATTGTACCTAGTTAAAATAAATACCAAGTTACCTGTAAAATAAATATAAACCCTAAAATAGCTACAATGTAATTATTAATTATATTGTAGCTATCTTAGGGTTTATTTTATAGGTAAGTATTTAGATTTAAATAGGAATAATTTAGTTAATATTATTAATATTATTTAGATTTATTTTAATAATAATTAAGTTAGGGGTGTTAGAGTTAGATAGGGTTAATTTTTTTTTATTTTGGGGGGCTTTGTTATTTTATTAGGGGGCTTAGATTAGGTGTAATTAGTTTAAAATTCTTGTAATCTTTTTTTTATTTTTTGTAATTTAGTGTTTTTTTTGTAATTTAGTTTAGTGTATTTAATTGTATTTTAGTTTAGATATTTGTAGTTTATTTAATTTATTGATAGTGTAGGTGTATTTATAACTTAGGTTAGGATTTATTTTACAGGTAATTTGGTAATTATTTTAACTAGGTAGCTATTAAATAGTTATTAACTATTGTACCTAGTTAAAATAAATACCAAGTTATCTGTAAAATAAATATAAACCCTAAAATAGCTACAATATAATTATTAATTATATTGTAGCTATCTTAGGGTTTATTTTATAGGTAAGTATTTAGTTTTAAATAGGAATAATTTAGTTAATATTATTAATATTATTTAGATTTATTTTAATAATAATTAAGTTAGGGGTGTTAGAGTTAGATAGGGTTAATATAGTTAATATATATAATATAATAACTATATTAACTATATTAACCCTCATATAATTAGGGTTAATATAGTTACTATATATATAATATAATAACTATATTAACTATATTAACCCTAATATAATTAGGGTTAATATAGTTAATATAGGTGGTGGCAGTGTAGGGGGCTCAGATTAGGGGTTAATATATTTAATATAGGTGGCGGCGGTATAGGGGGATTAGATTAGGGGGTAATACATTTATTATAGGTGGCGGCGGTGTAGGGGGATTAGATTACATGTAAAAGAGCTGATTACTTTGTGACAATGCCCCGCAAAAGGCCCTTTTAAGGGCTGGTAAAAGAGCTGGTTACTTTGGGGCAATGCCCCGCAAAAGGCCCTTTTAAGGGCTGGTAATAGAGCTGGTTACTTTGGGGCAATGCCACGCAAAAGGCCCTTTTCAGGGCTATTTGTAGGGTTAGACTTAGGTTTAGTGGTAGGGAAATTTTAGTATTTTAGGGGTTAATAAATTTAATATATGTGGCGGCGGTATAGGGGGATTAGATTAGGGGTTAATAATTTTAATATAGGTGGCGGCGGTGTAAGGGGGTCAGATTAGGGGGTAGTACATATAATATAGGTGGCGGCGGTGTAGGGGGCTCACATTAGGGGTTAATATAGTTTAAATAGGTGGCGGCGGTGTAGGGGATCATATTAGGGGGTAATATAGTTTAAATAGGTGGCGGCGGTGTAGGGGGATCATATTAGGGGGTAATATAGTCTAAATAGGTGGCGGCGGTGTAGGGGGATCATATTAGGGGGTAATATAGTTTAAATAGGTGGCGGCGGTGTAGGGGGATTAGATTACAGGCAAAAGAGCTGATTACTTTGTGACAATGCCCCGCAAAAGGCCCTTTTAAGGGCTGGTAATAGAGCTGGTTACTTTGGGGCAATGCCACGCAAAAAGCCCTTTTCAGGGCTATTTTTAATTTAATTTAGGGTAGGGACATTTTAGTATTTTAGGGGGTAAGACATTTAATATAGCTGGCAGCGGTGTAGGGGGATTAGATTAGGGGTTAATCATTTTAATATAGGTGGCGGCGGTGTAGGGGGATTAGATTAGGGGTAATATAGTTAAAATAAGTTGCGGCGGTGTAGGGGGCTCACATTAGGGGTTAATATAGTTTAAATAGGTGGTGGCGGTGTAGGGGGATCATATTAGGGAGTAATACAGTTTAAATAGGTGGCAGCGGTGTAGGGGGATCATATTAGGGGGTAATATAGTTAATGTAGGTGGCGGCGGGGTAGGGGGTTCACATTAGGGGGTAAAACATTTAATGTAGCTGGCGGTGGTGTAGGGGGGTCAGATTAGGGGGTAAGACATATGTAGCTGGCGGCGGGGTCCGGGAGCTGCGGTTTAGGGGTTAATATATTTATTATTAGGAGTGAGAGGGGGGATTGCGGATAGAGGGGTATACGTGTCGGGCTATGTTTGGGAGGCATGTTAGACAGTACGGGAGATTTTATAACTTCGTCATTTTTTTTATGCAGCGGCAGTTTCTAAAGTGGCGACTCCAGAAATTTGCACTTACGCAGATTTCTGGACATCGCTAGTTTGTCAGACTTACGGCACTTTAGCATCTGATGGCGCCGTATATAAGATAGCTCGAGTTGCGAGCTGAAACTACGGGCGGCGCAGGTTTCCACGCTTGCGCCGAAACCTGCGCCGTATATGGGATCGCGCCCCAAAAATGCAACTATTATTATATATGGGACAACAATAAATATTACATATTACATTTTTCTAAATAGACACACTTGCATTATTTGCAATGAGAAATTTAAATGGGAAATAGGTCTCAAAAAGCTCCTTTTCCTCTTTTACGCCTATTGAGCTGGGTGTAATTTTTCTCAACGTATCGACAGCCTCCGACAGTGTATTAACAGTTTGCGCTTTAATTGGAAACTGTCACGCCGAGCCGCACTAGCCGTTGCTAGGGGCGCAGTGCTGCTTCCCTGCTCATTGTCAGGGGCTGTGTCGGCTCCTATTGAATGCGGCGCTGACGTCATCACCATACGCTCTCCGCTCTGATGCCGGTTGGGATCCCCTGTGGTGCTAATCCTGCGCCTATGTAAGTTACCATTTAGCAATCTATCACTGCCCAAGTATAGTTGTTACTTTGTGTGCTCCTGAGTGTGATAGGTTGCTGATTTCTGGATTGATATTCTGTTGCTGAACTCTGTATGTCTGACCACTCTGCCTGTTAACCCCGAAATTGCTGGATTGATATACTGCTGCTGAACTCTGCTTGTCTGACCACTCTGCCTGTTAACCCCTAAATTGCTGGATTGATATACTGCTGCTGAACTCTGCTTGCCTGACCACTCTGCCTGTTAACCCCTAAATTGCTGGATTGATATACTGCTGCTGAACTCTGCTTGTCTGACCACTCTGCCTGTTAACCCCTAAATTGCTGGATTGATATACTGCTGCTGAACTCTGCTTGTCTGACCACTCTGCCTGTTAACCCCTAAATTGCTGGATTGATATACTGCTGCTGACCTCTGCTTGTCTGACCACTCTGTTTGATTAACCCCTATTGTTCTGGATTACCTCTCTGTTGCCAAACCCTGCCTGACCATTCTAGTGGTTTACCTTTGGGCTGCTTTTCTCTGATTCCCTGCCTTTTGCCGCAGAAGACTATCCTGCCTGTGGTGATTGCCGCTTACCTCATCTTGCGAACTTTTTCTGCTCTGGGATATTCCTTATCATTCCGGCTCGACGCCGGGATAAGAAGACTACTGGCCGAGTTCGGTCTGATAGTGGAATATCCCACGAGCGCTACATAATACTTGGGCCATGGAGCCAGATGAGGTGGAAAGAGCGGTTTGTCTTCGGGGCGGATGTTGGGAACCCATACGACACAGTTGCAGAGTATGGATTCCAAACTAGAGGCTATAACCGCTCAACTCTCTTCACTAGTTGCAGCGAGGAATACCGCTCCTGTTGATGTACTACCAGTCTCTGCTCCTACTACTGCAGCTTCTTCCCCTGCTTCTGGAAGTATACCCCGGATAGCATTGCCTGACAAGTACGAAGGTACTACTGACTGTAGGGGTTTTCTTAACCAATGCAGGCTGCACTTCCACAATGATCCTCGCACCTTTCAGTCTCGCCAGTCAAGGGTCACCTTTATCATTTCCTTACTGAAAGACAAGCCCCTAGCCTGGGTCTCTCCCCTTTTGGAACAGAACGCTCCAATCCTGAACTATGCTGATGCGTTCATTTCTGCACTTACTTCTGTGTTTGTGACTTCTGGCCATACTTCTGTTGCAGAATTTTCTCTCCTAGATCTCCGCCAGGGCAATAGAACAGTGGCACAATTTGCCATCGAGTTTCGCACCTTTACACTAGAGACCAGTTGGGATGGCAGCCTTTAGGAGGGGACTGCATGAATACATCAAAGATTAACTCACTTATCATGATATTCCCTCTTCTTTGGATGACTTTGTATCACTTTGTATCTGTCTAGACTCTCGCTTCCAGGAGAGACAAGCCAAGAGAGACAGAACTCGGAGAGTCCGTCCCTCCCGTCCTTCTATTCGTCTGGTTTCTGCAGTGTCCTCTACCCCTTCAACTTCTTCAGCCACCCCAGTAGAGGAACCCATGGATATTTCCTCCTTCAAACCCTCAGAGTCTGAAAGACAGGGAAGAAGGAGATTGAGCTTTTATTGTGGTTCTAGCTTCCACCAACTAAAGAACTGTGACATTCAGCCGGGAAAAGCCAATGCTTAGGGGATAACACTGGGGTACCTCTAAGCATGATCACTACTAAATCCCCTCACTCCTCTCATATTCTGGTACCTGTTACTCTTACCTTTCTTCAGAATTCTGTTCACACTCAAGAAACTTTTTGGATCACCGTTTTATGATTCAAGCTGGCTTACCTCTTCTGCAGAAAAGACATTGTCTCAAAATAACTACTCAGGATGGCACCCCCCCTTGGTTCAGGGTTGATCCATTCATTCCCCAGCACAACCTGTCATTCTTGGTCTTCCTTGGCTTCGTATACATAATCCGCAGTTCGACTGGGCTAAAGGACAACTGGCCTCCTGGGGTACCTCCTGTTTCCACTCCTGCCTTGCTAAAGTCACTCCTTTGCTCCGCTTCCACATAGCCAGTATACAGACTCCTTGAAACATTCCCTCAGTATACGCAGACTCTGCAGATGTGTTTGAGAAGAAAGCAGCCAACGTGCTGCCACCCCCGTCCTTATGACTGTAAAATTAACCTCTTTCCCGGAGCCCCACTTCCTAAAGGGAAGACTTAGCTACTCTCCAAAGCTGAAACCAATCAACACAAGATCAGGGAATTACAAATACCTTGTAATGCCCTTTGGGCTGTGTAACACCCCTGCAGTCTTCCAGGCATTTGTCAACGATGTCTTCCGTGACCTCCTCAATCCCACTGTCATTGTCTACCTGGATGACATCCGTGTTTTCTCTTCCACTTTGGAGGAGCATCATAAACACATGAGACAGGTACTTCAACGTCTCAGAGACAATTCTTTGGTAGCCAAGCTAGAAAAATGTTTCATCAAGTTTCAAGTTCAGATCCAGTTCCTTAGGTTTTGCCATGGATCCTGCTAAGCTCACCGCAGTTTTAGAATGGCCTCAACCTACTTCATTAAAGGAATTACAGAGATTCTTGGGGTTCTCCAATTATTACCGCAAGTTTATAAAGAACTTTTCTCAAACAGTCGCTCCACTCACTGAATTGACAAAACTGAACAAAGACTGTAAACATTGGCCACCTGAAGCCATAAATGCCTTCTCTCGTCTAAAAAGGCTTTTTTGTTCCGCTCCTGTGTTCCGCCATCCTGATCCTGACCTACAGTTCACTTTAGAGGTTGATGCCTCTGAGATAGGGGCTGGAGTAGTTCTAACCCAAAGGGATCCTTTTACCTCCAAGTCACACCCTGTAGCCTTTTTCTCTAAACACTTTACTCAATGTGGGTAATCGTGAACTCTTAGCCATTAAGATGGCCTTGATTGAATGGCATCATTGGTTAGAAGGCATCGCCAATCCCATTCAGATTCTCACCGACCACAAGAATCTAACTTACCTAGAGACTGCTCATCGACTCAATCCTCGACAGGCCAGGTGGGCCTTGTTCTTTCCCCATTTTAACTTTGTGGTCTCTTATCTTTCCGGGACCAAAAACAAGAAGGCGGACGTCCTTTTCCGTCAGTTTCCTCACTCGTGATTCCTCTGAAGCTCCTATTGAACACATCATACCTCACTCCTGTGTGGTTGCTCAACTGAATACCACCCTTCTTCAAAGACTTGAACGTGCCCAGTCTAGAAAACGTCCTGAAGCCCCCATGGCTTCTGATATCCTCTTTGTACCTCTGAATCTACACACTCCTGTGCTATCCTGGGCTCATGATAGTAAACTTTAAGGACATCCTGGCTTGACAAGGACTTTTAACTGTCTTTCCCAACATGTATGGTGGCCTACTTTGAAGTCTGCTGCTCAGGATTATGTGAGAGCCTGCACGGCTTGTGCTGCCAACAAAATTCCCTGATCCTTGCCTCCTGGCTTGCTCCAACCATTGTCCATTCCCAAACAACCATGAACAAAAATTGCAATGGACTTCATTGTGGACCTTCCACCTTCTGACCACCATACAGTTATTTGGGTTGTAGTGGATCGGTTTTCCAGACTCGCTCATTTTGTACCCCTTAAGAAACTGCCTTCTGCCCAGGAATTATCGTCTCTTTTTCTCTTGTATGTGGTACGACTTCATTCCGTAAATATTGTTTCCGACAGAGGTCCACAATTCATTTCTACCTTTTGGAGAGCCTTTTGTAAATTGATTGGAACCACTCTTTCCTTGTCTGCTGGCTACCACCCTCAGACCAATGGACTAACTGAGAGAGTAAACCAAGATCTTGAGGCCTACCTTAGTGCCTTTGTCAATTTTCTCCATACCAACTGGTCTGAGTTGTTACCCCTAGCTGAGCTGGCGAGAAACACTCATTGGCCCTCTTCTCTACGTTGTTCCCCATTTTAAGCCACAGTAGGGTATCAACCTTGTGTCTTCCCTCTTTCTGCTCAGTCCACAGGGGTTCCTGCTTCAGATCGACACGTTACTGAGCTCACCACTCATTGGCAATGTATTCGCTCTCAGTTATGTTCAGCTGTCTCTATATACAAGAAGTTTGCTGATCATCATAGAGCCTCTGTACGTGCCATCTCGGTAGGTGAACTTGTTTCGGTCTCTACTTGAAACATTCATCTACGTTAACCCTGTCACAAATTAGGGCCTAGGTTTATCGGTCCTTACAAAGTCCTAAAAAGACTATCTCCTGTTGAACCCTGCGCATACACCCAGTCTTCCATATCTCGTTACTCAAGCCTTAATTCAAGAATAGATATACCCGACACAGAGCTCCTCCTCCTCCGCTCCTGGTCCATGGCGACCCAGAATATGAGGTTGGTAAGATCCTGGACTCTAGATACAGCAGCAGACAGCTGCAATATCTTGTACATTGGAAGGGTTACTCCTTGGCGGATCGTTCCTGAGTTCCTGCCCGTGATGTGCATGCTCCATCTTTGGTCTCCAGATTCCATACTGCTCTTCCTTTGAAGCCGACTCTGGTTCCCGGAGGGAACCCTTGTGAGGGGGGCTATGTCACGCTGCGCCGCACTAGCCGTTGCTTCCCTGATCATTGTCAGCGGCTGTGTCGGCTCCTGTTGCATGCAACGCTGACGTCATCACCGCACGCTCTCCGCTCTGATGCTGGTTGGGATCCCCTGTGGCGCTAATCCTGCGCCTATGTAAATTACCATTTAGCAATCTATCACTGCCCAAGTATAGGTGTTACTTTGTGTGCTCCTGGGTGTGATAGATTGCTGATTACTGGATTGATATACTGTTGCTGAACTCTGCTTGTCTGACCACTCTGCCTGTTAACCCCTAAATTGCTGGATTGATATACTGCTGCTGAACTCTGCTTGTCTGAACACTCTGCCTGTTAACCCCTAAATTGCTGGATTGATATACTGTTGCTGAACTCTGCTTGTCTGACCACTCTGTCTGTTAACTCCTAAATTGCTGGATTGATATACTGCTGCTGACCACTGCTTGTCTGACCACTCTGCCTGTTAACCCCGAAATTGCTGGATTGATATACTGCTGCTGAACTCTGCTTGTCTGACCACTCTGCCTGTTAACCCCGAAAATTGCTGGATTGATATACTGCTGCTGAACTCTGCTTGTCTGACCCCTCTGCCTGTTTACCCCTAAATTGCTGGATTGATATACTGCTGCTGACCTCTGCTTGTGTGGCCACTCTGCTTGATTAATCCCTATTGTTCTGGATTGCCTATCTGTTGCTAAACCCTGCCTGCCTGACCATTCTAGTGGTTTACCTTTGGACTGCTTTACCGTTGCCAAACCCTGCCTGGCTGACCCTTCTTGTGGTTTACCCCTGAAATGCCTTTCTCTGATTCCCTGCCTGTTGCCGCCGAAGACTATCCTGCCTGTGGTTAGTGCTGCTTACCTCATCTTGCGAACTTTCTCCGCTCCGGGATATTCCCTAAGAAGACTACTGGCCGAGTTAGGTCTGATAGTGGAATATCCCACGAGCGTTACAGAAACCTGGTATAAGTTATCACTTAACGGCTTCTAATACTTTCCATTGGACACAAAAATGTTTTTGGCAGTCGGACCCTGGCTGCTGATATGGAGGTATAATGTGCAATCGGAAGCAGTCAATAAACCATATTGCTTCCAACAGCATATTTAGCAGTTTGTGACCTCGAGCAAACCTAATTACGGCTCAATGGAAACAAGCTCCAAGTTTCTACAACTAGACATTTGTAATGAAATAACTTTTTTACTTAAAAGCCTACAAATAAGGTGATGAATTGCATTGTTCTGTTTCTTTCAATTTCTCACAATACAGGAAAAAGCTACTGTATGTTAAATTATCTTTATCTGAGGATTTCCATACAGAAGGCAGAATATTTGAGGATTATGCAAGTAGCCAATCTATTTGCGTTTTTCCTTTATTATAATTGTTAAGTTAATATACTACATTATATTTTCCTTTCTCCGTGCACTCCCCTATCCATGACACAGAGAGAAAGTTAGAAAGGCAGCTGGCTACATTGCTGACAGGATTGACTTTAAGTGTATAAACTCATGTAATGAAATATGATTTTTCTACCACTGAACATGCTGTTTCTGAACAAACATCAGTCAGAATACGGCACAGATAATGCTCTGATATAACTAAAAATCACTTCTCAGAGATCAAACAGACTCACAGCTGCTGACTTTCAGAAGAACCTTATCCGAGATATTTTACTTATTCAATTCAAGAGACTTTGTTGAAACTATTTTCTTCTAACTATTCAAGATATGTTTTTAGGCAGTAGCTGAATTTGAAAACAAATTGTGAAATTCTACATGCATTTGATATTTGTGTACAAATGGGTTTGTATATGTTGGGCTACAACAGGGACTTCATATTTTAATTAGGACAGTTTATATTTGACATGAGTGCAAGAAAAACAATAAGTTTAGTCCAAGTGCAATGTTGTGATCTTGACATTAGTCAAGTTTCCTCTATTTGTAACAAGACAAGACTTTAGCAAACATTGATCCAGATTACAAGTGGTGCACTAACAGTTACAGACATATTTACACATATAAATACATAATTACATATGTATACAGATATAGACATATATCGAAGTGCATTGGAGCCCTTTGCTGTTAAGTAGAGTAGTAAACATGTAAAATCATATTTATCTAATGTTCATATTTAATAAAGTGTTATACTATGTATTTACTGTAAATATTTCACATACCAATGTTCTGCACATAGGGGAATATGTTAAATGTATTTGTAAATAGATATTCCTGTATATATTTGTATATATATATATATATATATATATATACTGTGATGGACACTGGATACCTTGACTTGGTATCTCCACCAAGGGATCCTTTCTCAACCTGGAACCTCTAGCTGTAGAGTGGGAAAAGTGATTTTAGCAAGAGCACATCCTAATAATCAGACAAGCCCAGTATTACGATGAAACACAAATAGACTTTATTGGGACAAACACACTACTTATATACAAATTTGCCATCTTTATATGAGACTTATCTGATCCCATGATTATTGCCCATCCAGACAGGCTGGCTCCTCCATAGGAACAATAGTCACATAGGGATACCACAATAGCTAGATCACGGTTTCTTGGTGATCCCAAGGGAGTAGTGGCTATTCCCAGGTATCATTGATGAACTCTGGGCTCCGAGATGTGCTAGACCAAAAAGCGTCATGATCAGTCGCTGGGGACCGGAGCGGCAGTTGATCAAAGGGTACGCAGAGATCAGCCAGAGGTAGAGGGGTGGTCCGAAACCCCCGGGTTCTGGAGTGAGCTCCCTCTTGGCAATCACCCCAACCCTTGCCCCTCAAAGGTAGTACAAATCCCCCAAAAAGTGGAGATCTGGGACAAAGGGCTTCCGGAGCGATCTAGGTCAAAGTTCAGCAGGGATCCCTAGCGAGGGCAGCCGGCGAGTAGTTCCATAAGATCCCGGCTGGGTTTTGGCGAGTCGGGAACTGGCCAGCAGGCAGCGATCAGCTCTTTCTGGGTAAGGTGTAATCATAGTAACAATGTAAAGGGGAAGCTGGGGAAAACACAACAATCCACTGTATGGGAGGAGGTAGCCTTGGCAGCCTGGTATTCGTAATATCTACCTAAATATAATCATACATATGTATAGGTATAAATATATATTTTTGCATAAAAACATCAGAAATTCTGTATGTAGAAATTTGTATTTATGAATAAATAGAACAGATTCTGCTATGTGAAGAACTTGAGAATGTGCAATCGGGTTAACTTGTCAGTAAGGTGGTAGGTTTTTATTTCCAACTTTTTTTGCACCATTGACTGCTATTGGAGTAAACCCTAAGTGCAACCTTATCCCACTGAAACACACACTTCTTGCACCGGCAGTGCAGGAGCTCACTTAGATGTGCTCTTAATTGACCACCACAGAGAAGATAGTATTTGCATTCAGGAGGATTAAATATGCACATTTTTATTTATTTTTTATTTTTTTGTATTTTTATTGAGGTTTCATCGGACAAATCACAAGATAAAAAGGGAGTACAACATACTCAGTTAGTAAATACAAAGAATTTCAAGTACTATACAATATCGAGTGTATACAGGTAATCCAAAAAACAAGAAAATAAGCATTAGTGAACCACTCTAATGTAAAATGGTGATTTGCCACATTAAGTGTAAACCCTCTATTAAGCTCAGGAGGCCACTCTTGGACCTCACACATAAGAAGTATAAGCCAGTTAGAGAAGGTTAGCGTGACACAAAGGAGACCACTCTTGGGCCCCCAAACAAACCTCTTTTTTAATACACACTTTAAATAGTATGTATGAAATAACATGGCAATAATATATTTATTTAATTGAGATATATCCGACTATCCCCTATTTGGATGCAAACATTAGCAATACCTATGAGATAAACATCTTACATGTGGAACAAGAACTATTTCAAAAACCCCTTGTTAGAGCTAAGGGAAATGATATGGAGCCTGGGATATGTGGAATATAAGGGAGTCCAAATATATAGTATAAGTCGCAAGAGAGTGTGTCCTCTCATAGTGTCAGAGCAGTCCCAGACCTTTTGACAGCTATTTGAGAGTCAGCTAGTGGCTCTACTAATGTTATGCAAACACCTCATGTTTAAAGCTGGAAATTAAAGACAATAAGACTAGAGGAATGCGATAGACGAGGTAATATATGACTATAGCTTAATTATGGAGTATGGTGAGTTCCACTTTCCATGAAATGCTTTGGTAGTAGTCATTAAGTGCTGGGTCTATAAACTATGAAGGCCTTACATGTTAAGTTACTTTGGTAACTTAACTTTTGGTTAGTTGGTGGGTTGCAGTAAGTTAATTCCTTGCTCAAAAGATTTACAGTGTAGGTTAGACATAGCGAGCTCCCCAGACCTATAACTACGCAGTTGCTTATAAAAAAGGGATCCTCAGATGGTGATAAGTGTTAGATCGCACCGCCCCGGCCGCAGGCAGCGCCTCTTAGAGATTAAAAAAAAAAAAAAAAAGGCCCATGAATCCCTGTCTATGGCAAACATGAAGCAAAATGTGAATATTAGTAATGCCATATGCTGGAGCTGGGATGCTACGTATAGGTCTTCTAGGAGACAATATGTAATTCTAACATAAGCAAGCCTAATGATAGCATTTCAAATACACCAATGCTACTGATTGTATTATGGTCAGTATACTAGCCGCCATTCCATAGCACCAAGTAAAATCAATGTTGACTACACAATATGATCAGCCTATATGTACTAAAGGGGGAGATGTTATACCAATAGATCAGTGTATTTATTGCAATGTAAAGCATATCTATTATATTACCACCTATATTCATATAATGAGGTACATGTGGAATCTTGAGCTGCCTCTTAATGAGATATCTAAGTGATTAAACAATGGCATTCTTCAAAATAGGTACCTTCATATAGGGACAAGGTGATGATGAAAAAACAAATATTTTTATGGTGTAAAAAAAATCACTAATAGCTATGCAGTTCCACAAAACAGCTATTAAAATTATAAGAACCATGGGTACAGTTTTTAAAGGATACTGGCCTAGGGCCACAAGGAAGGGCTGCACAGTAAAATAGAACACAGTCTCAAAGCACTATTATAACCCCTGTATGATAGAGTGATAGGAACATTCTTACAATTGGCGGTTGCCAAACTTAATAGTGAGGTGTAGAGATAAAATATAGAGTTACATTCAAACCATCTAAACATTAAACCCAAACACCCACCAGTCTCATTCGAGATAACCAAACATAACAGACCTATTGAGAATTGTATAAACAGTGCAAGCATCTAGCAAACAGATGTTTAGAGGGTAACATGGAGTTCCCCTGTATTTCAAGTTCTACTGTTTTCCTTAGGCTATAGGTACAGTTTATAAACAGTTATAGGGAAGGGGAATTGTGCTTAAGGAATATGTCCACAAACTTGGCAGTCTGATAATATTTAGGCAGGCAGTGGGTTATGGTGGGTTATGGTGGCCATTAATAGTGGTCAGTTGGTTATCCATAACGTACCCTCTGCAGATTTGTACTTGCGGTAGATAAGACTCATCAGCCTACACCGGTCTTCATGATCCGGGTGCTAGCCATGTTAACTGCACAGCCCATCGGCCACTGCTGCGTGTGGTATATCAAACCCTGCAAATACAGCATGGCCAGCAGAAGCAGCGCCAAACAAGGCAAGCGTGTTTTGTCCTGCCACCTTCGGCTACCAAGCACTACTAGGCATTGTGGTCTTGAGGGGATCAGCCCAGTCAGGCCAATATCAGAGAGTGGTGTCAAAGGTGGCTGAAACTGCAAGTGTGATACCGGATCGCTTCCTCCGTCTTGAGTGACTGGAACTGGATCGAAGTTTACCAACCTTTTCAGGATGTTCTTCTGGTCCTCAGCTCGGCATAATTTAGACTCTGCAGGTATTGTATGTAAGACAGGTGCCGCAAATCCAACATCCGTGCGTTCAATAGCTCCAGCATGGCAACACATATGTGGCATGAGGGATCCTCTTGGCTCCGTAGTGCTTTTTACCTCCGGCTCATCCACTTTAGCTGGTAAAAACACCAACCTCACAGGCGCGGCACTCTGAGGCAATAACAGTTCACCATCCGAGGTATTCACTATGCTCCTATCATCTGGTATGCTTGTCGGTGCCGCTAAAGATGCGGACAAAGTGGTAACGTCTGGGGGAGTATATGAAAGTTTGCAGAGTGTCTCAGAAAATTCCTCCTGATAGCGTAGGAGCAAACATCTTATTTCATTTAGGAGGCAAATGGGCTCCATAGTAGTTATATTTACCACAGGGGATAGTCAGCTTGCTATGTTATGTAGTAGGAAATTTTGCAGTGATTTGCGGAAGGCACTGCACTATAACAACTGGGCTGCGAGGGCTCTCAGCCGGGGGGTTTAGGTGGTAGGCCGCAACCTGTAGAAATACTTCGGTAGACTGGAACTGACACCTGATCAAAGAAAGTATATAGATCATTCGAAAGGGCTTTCTCTGCAGTACAGAGGTCAGAAGTAGAAACAGCTCGTTGGAACAGTGGAAATAGATTTATGGTCAAATTAGCTCTGAGGTGTGGTGCAGAAAACAATCTTGCGACCTGTCATGGCCGCCGCCCGGAAGTTCCCCCCAAATATGCACATTTTAATAACAAAAAATACAGCATTAACCTCTTCAGGACAGGGCAAGTGTTAACGATCAGAATATAACTCTGACATGAACATTAAGAGGAAGTAGGAAGTCACACGATTGTCACAGTGATCATATGATTCCAGTGGTGGGATAGGATCGGATATTTTATTTTGTCAAAGCAGGAGGGTGCAGGATGCCAAAAAAGTTAGAACATTCTATGCTGTCCAAACAACGTTAAAACCCAGTGCTTTTAGGACAGCATGGAATGTCCTAATGGCGTCTAGGGGTTAAATTCTTATAAAACATTTACTTTGTATGCAGAGCCTTTGTAGTATTATTGCTGATAAATGTTACACATATAAAAAAAATAATGCCCCTTTAAGTATAAGCAAATGGTTAATATCTTTTACATGTCTGCTGTCTCAGAGATGTGTTATCCTCATCCATTCTCTGAGGATGGAAAAGAAGATTTACCTATAATTGACTTAAAAACATAACTGTAAGAAATGAAAAAAAGATAATGAGTTTATGACTTCTACATGCGCTAAAAATAAGTGTCTGCTGTCGACCGATGCACTTTCCAAGCAGCATCAATATGAATCACAAAGTTAGATCAGCTAGCAACTCTTCATACAGATGGGGGACATAAAGGATAAAATCAAACACAGGATACCAGAAAAAATATTGATTCGAGATTCATGTTCTCCGGCCGAGTGAAAACCTTTTATATGGAGCATTTAAATCTGATTACTGTGCATTGGAAATCCCAAGATAAAAAAAGAGGAATTCCTTCTATGAACAAGTAATAGTGGTGTGGATATAAATACAATTAGACTATGGATTATTACTGAGCTGGGCAGTGATATGATGAGATTAACCCTCAACCGTAATAATTTTAACAGCAAGCCTATAACGCTACATTTCTTGCCTCCATTAGGGGAATGATTGAGAAAGCAAAGCTTGGCAAGGATACACGCCATGCCCACAGTCCATTATTGTTTTTAGGTGATTTTGGTGCTAAAATCTGTTAACTTCTAATATAGTCCAAGGTGTATTTACGTCATACAGACTTTTAATACAGAGATTATAAGTCATAATGCCTCTTTCCATCCCAGACAAGATATCTTGAGGGCAAAACGGTGGGAGATTGGAGATATGCCCAGAAAATTACTATCCATGAGACCCTAAAGGCCAGATTACAAGTGGAGCAGTAATTTATGATGCAGCCGTAAATGGGCAAATTCGCCCATTTACCGGGAGCTCGATAAATAATCAGCCATTACAAGTGCTGTATACAGTAAAGTATAATTAAATACAGTAAAAGTGCATAATCCACAAATACAAATTAAAAAACACTATGCAAAAAAAAAACCCTCAAATTTCAAATTATCAGTCATTTTAAAGATTGTTTTCATTTCCCTGCCCACTGTACCATGTGACAGACATCAGCCAATTACAGACTCATATGTATGCACTGTGAACTCTTGCACATGCTCAGTGAGAGCTGGTTCCTCGGAATGTGTGCATATAAAAAAGACTGGCAAAAATTGATACAGGAAGTAAATTGGAAAGTTCTGTTTAGAATTGTGTGTGCTGTCTGAGTCATAAAAGTTTAATTTTGGCTTTAGTTAATGATTATTTTTTTTTTCTTTCCAATAAAATACATCAGAAAAGTTGTATAAATATGAAAGATTAACTTATTAAACTGGAAATTAAACTTGCAATAATTTCAGAATTATCTATCTATGCATTTCTAATGCTATACAACCAAACCAGTCATTTTCTGAGAAAACAGTAAAACTATTCTGAAAAGTTATTATTCTAAAAATGAAACTTCCATCTGGTTGTAAACATTAACGTAATTATTTTATTATTTTCTGTAATTTAGTGGGGTTTTTTTCGTACTTTAGATAATTTTAAAATAAAAATAAACGCTACGCTAACTACAATGTAACTATTAGTTATATTGTAGCTATCTTAGGGTTTATTTTATAGGTAAGTATTTAGTTTTAAATAGGAATTATTTAGTTAATTGTAGTAATTTTTTTTTATATTTATTGTAATTATATTTAAGCTAGGGGGTGTTAGGGTTAGGGTTAGACTTAGGTTTAGGGGTTAATAACTTTATTATAGTGGCGGCGACGTTGGAGGAGGCAGATTAGGGGTTAATAAATGTAGGTAGGTTGCGGTGACGTTGGAGGCGGCAGATTAGGGGTTAATAAATGTAGGTAGGTTGCGTCGACATTGGGGGCGGCAGAGTAGGGGTTAATAAATATAATGTAGGTGTCGGCGATGTTGGGGAGCGGCAGATTAGGGGTTCATAAATATAATGTAGGTGGCGGCGGTGTCAGGAGCGGCAGATTAGGGGTTAATAACATTATGCAGGTGTCGGCGATGTCGGGGGCACCAGATTTGGGGTTAATAAGTGTAAGATTAGGGGTGTTTAGACTCAGGGTTCATGTTAGGGTGTTAGGTGTAGACATAAAAAGTATTTCCCCATAGGAATCAATTGGTCTGCGTTAGTAGCTTTACGCTGCTTTTTTGCAGGTGTTAGGTTTTTTTTCAGCCGGCTCTCCCCCATTGATTCCTATGGGGAAATCGTGCACGAGCATGTTTTACCAGCTCACCGCTAACGTAAGCGGCGCTGGTATTGAGGTGAGATGTGGAGTAAGATTTTGCTCTTTGCCCTCTTTTTTTGCGGTTAACGCTGGGTTTCTAAAAATCCCGTAATACCAGCGCTGTCTGTAAGTGAGCGGTGAGCATAAACTGCTCGTTAGCACCTCACCCCTCCTAACGCAAAACTCGTAATCTAGGTGTATGATTATTACATGAAGTCTTTATATAGAAAACCATGAATTAAATGTTTGTGTATTTATTATTTATTGTACAATTTTCTTGAAGGTTTTTTGCTTGAAACCTCCCAACTGTCCCTATTTGAGAGGGACAGTCCATGATTCTGAGCACTGTCCCACTGTCCCTCTGAGACAGTCATATGTCCTTATTTGCAAAATTTTCCTTCGCTCCACCCACGGAGCACCAAGAAATACCCACATTCTGCTCAAACTTACCCACTGACCACCCAGAGACACCCACAATCTGCTCAAACACACCCACTGACCACCCAGACACATCCACTGACCACCCAGACACACCCACAATCTGCTCAAACACACCCACTGACCACCCAGACACACCCACAATCTGCACAAACACACCCACAATCCAGCCCACTAACCACCCATGATCCCACCCCTTCCAACACAGCTCCAACAACCAAATAGTGACAGGCCCTCGTCAACCTTTGTGTCCCTGATACCCAGCCATAAATGTTGGGAGGTTTGATATTATGGGCTAGATTACGTAGATTAAGTATTTTGCACTCCCACTTGTGCATTAACTTCGCTAGATGGAGAGTTTTTGCTCTTGTCTAATGAGTTGAAAGTAAAAAGTTAACGTGATAGCGAAAACCGGACGTGTGCAAAAAGTTGAACTTTGAATATCGTGACCACGTTAACCTATTCTCCCATAGACTTCAATGGACCTAACCTAACACCCATGCTTGCGTTTATTCAAAAGCACTTAACCCCACATGAAATATGAATATTTCACATTCCAATGTTCTTCACATAGAAGAATATGTTCTATTTATGCTTAAATAAATATATATATATATATATATATATATATATATATATATATATATATATATATATATATATATATATATATATATATATATATATATATACTGTATATATATATATATATATTTATTTATATATTATATAATTATATATAGGTATAGATATGTACAAATATATATATATTGGAATATCTATTAAACATAAATATGATTTTTCATGTGTATGTCTATATATGTATACATATGTATTTATATGTGTATTATATGTGTATATATAAAATTGGACACTTGAGATAATTATATGACAGTGTAAAGAAGCATACCCTTTTTCTGACATAAGTCACACACTTGTGACTTATGTCATCCTAGTGATATGTGTATATATGTCTATACATACATATGTATACACAATATAAACATATATATATATATATATATATATATATATATATATATATATATATATATACAGTATATACATACACATACATATTAAGATATATATGTATGTATCTCTATGTTAAAGCCTTTTTTTCCTAACACCTGAGACTTCATATCTTTGAGCCCTTACAACTTTTTAATCATTTTCATCAGACAGTGTTAATTTGTACTATTAAATGTATTTTTGATGTGTTTTGTGCAACTTTTTTGTCTTGAGTAACAGTTAACCAGAGCTCTGAAGTCACGGCAGCCCAACTTGCCCAAAATTTGGCTGCGCTCAAATGAACGGGTTTACTTTCAACTCGCAATACGTGCACTAATTCCGTTGCGTTCAAAACGCAGAGAAATACCCCATATCGTTTGCGCTATAAAGTTAGTGCGCCGCTCATAATCTAGTCCTATACAGGGAGTGCAGAATTATTAGGCAAGTTGTATTTTTGAGGATTAATTTTATTATTGAACAACAACCATGTTCTCAATGAACCCAAAAAACACATTAATATCAAAGCTGAATATTTTTGGAAGTAGTTTTTAGTTTGTTTTTAGTTATAGCTATTTTAGGGGGATATCTGTGTGTGCAGGTGACTATTACTGTACATAATTATTAGGCAACTTAACAAAAAACAAATATATACCCATTTCAATTATTTATTTTTACCAGTGAAACCAATATAACATCTCAACATTCACAAATATACATTTCTGACATTCAAAAACAAAACAAAAACAAATCAGTGACCAATATAGCCACCTTTCTTTGCAAGGACACTCAAAAGCCTGCCATCCATGGATTCTGTCAGTGTTTTGATCTGTTCACCATCAACATTGCGTGCAGCAGCAACCACAGCCTCCCAGACACTGTTCAGAGAGGTGTACTGTTTTCCCTCCTTGTAAATCTCACATTTGATGATGGACCAAAGGTTCTCAATGGGGTTCAGATCAGGTGAACAATGAGGCCATGTCATTAGATTTTCTTCTTTTATAACCTTTCTTGCCAGCCACGCTGTGGAGTACTTGGACGCGTGTGATGGAGCATTGTCCTGCATGAAAATCATGTTTTTCTTGAAGGATGCAGACTTCTTCCTGTACCACTGCTTGAAGAAGGTGTCTTCCAGAAACTGGCAGTAGGACTGGGAGTTGAGCTTGACTCCATCCTCAACCCGAAAAGGCCCCACAAGCTCATCTTTGATGATACCAGCCCAAACCAGTACTCCACCTCCACCTTGCTGGCGTCTGAGTCGGACTGGAGCTCTCTGACCTTTACCAATCCAGCCACGGCCCATCCATCTGGCCCATCAAGACTCACTCTCATTTCATCAGTCCATAAAACCTTAGAAAAATCAGTCTTGAGATATTTCTTGGCCCAGTCTTGACGTTTCAGCTTGTGTGTCTTGTTCCGTGGTGGTCGTCTTTCAGCCTTTCTTACCTTGGCCATGTCTATGAGTATTGCACACCTTGTGCTTTTGGGCACTCCAGTGATGTTGCAGCTCTGAAATATGGCCAAACTGGTGGCAAGTGGCATCTTGGCAGCTGCACGCTTGACTTTTCTCAGTTCATGGGCAGTTATTTTGCGCCTTGGTTTTTCCACACGCTTCTTGCGACCCTGTTGACTATTTTGAATGAAACGCTTGATTGTTCGATGATCACGCTTCAGAAGCTTTGCAATTTTAAGAGTGCTGCATCCCTCTGCAAGATATCTCACTATTTTTGACTTTTCTGAGCCTGTCAAGTCCTTCTTTTGACCCATTTTGCCAAAGGAAAGGAAGTTGCCTAATAATTATGCACACCTGATATAGGGTGTTGATGTCATTAGAACACACCCCTTCTCATTACAGAGATGCACATCACCTAATATGCTTAATTGGTAGTAGGCTTTCGAGCCTATACAGCTTGGAGTAAGACAACATGCATAAAGAGGATGATGTGGTCAAAATACTAATTTGCCTAATAATTCTGCACTCCCTGTATAAGGTATTCAGCGTCTCTACTTTTGTTCTTGTTTAAATTGCTTTTAGGATAGAGAGTTAGGTTCTCAACAGATCTCTGTCCTAACAGACTTAGGGGCAGATTTAATAAGCAACAGAGGCTGCTTTATCCGTCCATAGTTTCCAGATTGCCGGAAACGGCAGTTAAGAAGCAGTTAATATACGATCGGGATGATTGACAGTTTGGCACCACCCTGCTAGCAGCCGATTGACCGCGAGTGTACAGGGGGCGGCATTACACAAGCATTTCACAAGACATGCTTGTGCAATGTTAAATGCCAACAGCGTATGGTGTCAGCATTTAGCGATGTCGGGCGGACATGGTTTGCTATAGCGAGTCATGTCCGCCCGACATTTGGTAAATTGACCCCGTATTGTAAACAATATATAATTCAGAATAATATTTAGTCTCGCCAAAATGTCATGGACTTCCAAGCTTATGACTCTGTATATCATAAATAATCATTTATGATAGAATTTTTTTTTTAAATATTCCTATTACTGGATTGGATCTTACTTTGAAGTTCTCCAAGTATACCTTAAATTAGATGAACTGCTAATGTATTACTTTAAAATATTCTGCTTATAGCAAAATTAACAACTCCATATGCTACGTACATGCCAAAATGCTTTATTTTAGAATCGGCTGAGAATCTCAAATTTGGGGCAAGACGTGGTTCTCATGGTTACACTTTAAAAAAACTGTGTCTGTTGTGTCTCATCAATAATGTATAGGGCTGAGGAAACAAATATAAATTATTCATTACGCTTCCCCTATAAAAAAAACATACTTGTATGAAAAAAAAAATGTAATTCAGACAATTCTTATTGAGCTGAAAATTAATTTTCAATCTTGCAGTTACATAATAAAATATACTAGCAATAAATGTTTATGTTATATTAGAAATTGATAATAATCTTGAGATTATTTTCGGCAGATAAACAGTTCTGAACATCGGAATGTATTTTCATTGTGTTTTTTCCAGCTATCACAATATTACAAATGCTTTTGCTGTTTCGCTTGACGTTAGAAACGGTTTCCTCCCTAAAACACCGCAAAATAGTTATCTGCATCATTAATCTAGAGATTTGCTAAACATAAAACCAAATATGCAAGATGCATGACAAACAAAATAGCGGTCTGGTGGGTTTGCAGTTTACAATAGAGATTGAAGTGCCTGGTACTTTTTAAACCCTTCGATGCACATGATGAAGCGTTCTTGTCATGCGCATCGCTACCTGTAGGCGCATGACGAGTCCTTCTCATCAAGCATGAAATCTTTAATCAAGCACTGTATTCGCACTACAAGCTGGGGATCATTGGTGGCCTAGTGGGCGGCAATCCTAGGCTTCATGGGAGTGCAGGTGACATCACCACGTACGTACATATGTGGTGAGGTCATAAAATGGCTGAACCAGGAAGCACCAGTAGCTGCAAGGGAGCTGAGTGGGGTAGGTTTTTCAAACCCCTCAATCTCAGCTCTATTAGTGTCTTCAAACTTTCAAGACCCCTCATTTGAAAGAGAATCACCTGCTCTTTCGGCTGATGGTGGTCTTGGAGTAGTTCTAGAAAGCAGACGTTTGTCTAGAGACCCCTAATAAAGTTGATTTTTAAGTAGACAGGTCCCTCTCTTAAAAATAAATATATGAATTTTGTTTGTATAGTGAGGTGATCACTGTGGTAACAGTAGGCTTACCATAAGTCCCAGTTTGACTGGGATTGTCCCTGTTTGGAGGCGCTGTCCCAGTGTCCCACCCAATTGTTCATTCTGTCCCAGTTTGTCAGGTGTCTGGTATTTGACCGGACAGTCCGGTATTTCTGTTTGCTGTCTTTTTAAAAAACAGACATTTTTGAGCCCATTCTGTCCATGTGCCTTACTGACTGCCTGACATACTTTGTTTACAGTCAGTGGCACTGTGAAACTAAGTAGTACAGCGCTGAATAGCGCAGAAGTGGGTGACGTCAGTCACAGATGTGTGGCTAGTATGAAGGTCAGCAGCATGTGAGGTACAAAGCACTATGGGACATGCAGTTGCCATGGTAGCAAGACATTAACAGTCCACCCCGGGTGACACTTTAACCCTAGCAGTGCCAGTGACTAGGGAAGGGTATTCTCCTGGCACACCTGGCTTTGCGGTCACATAATGAGCATCAGGCTGCAAGCCAAGGGCTACTGCTGTTCACTGAGCAGGCATTGCTATAGTAACAGCTACATTCGCTCAGTAGCAGACACTGTGTAAATATCTATATATGTAACGTTATTTATCCAGTGTGTGCAGTGCACGGGTACGTTACGTTTACAATAAAGCTATGTGAATATTAAAAAACATTTCCACAGTATGCTTAGTCCTTTCCATAACAACAGTGACAGAGCACCGCCATCTTGTTATAGGACCTTTGCCTTAGCAGTTCACTTCTGGTTTAAGTGTTCACATGTGTGCAGAGTCTGTGTGCTAGGTAAGTGCCCATTGTAAGTTACACATTACCTCTGTAATATGTGCATCAGGGGCTGTTCTGTAATGGGGACATTTCCCGTCTGGCATTCTGGGGAACTGCTTAGCAAAAGCTGCCTTTTGTGATAGGTAGTGATCACAAAGGTTAATTTACTCTCTGGAAAATTAGTTCCGGTCGGCAATCACCACACCCCCTCGACCACGCCCCTGATCACACCCCCACTGGCACTGCACCAGGTGGTCCCAGTTTCACTTCTAAAAATTATGGTACGCCTAGGTAACAGTATAGTTAGGTGATCACTGTGGTAACAGTATAGTCATGTGATCACTGTGGTAACAGTTGGTGATCACTGTTGTAACAGTATAGTCATGTGATCACTGTGGTAACAGTATAGTCAGGTGATCACTGCGGTAACAGTTTAGTCAGGTGCTCACCGTGGTAACAGTATAGTCAGGTGACTAATGTGGTAACAGTATAGTCCGGTGATCACTGTGGTAACAGTATAGTCAGGTGATCACTGTGGTAACAGTATAGTCAGGCGATCACTGTGGTAACAGTGAAGTCAGGTGATTACTGTGGTAGCAGTATAGTCAGGTGATTACCGTAGTAGCAGTATAGTCAGGTGATTACTGTGGTAGCAGTATAGTCAGGTGATTACTGTGGTAACAGTATAGTCAGGTGATCACTGTGGTAACAGTATAGTTAGGTGATCACTATGGTAACAGTATAGTCAGGCGATCACTGTGGTAACAGTGAAGTCAGGTGATTACTGTGGTAGCAGTATAGTCAGGTGATTACCGTAGTAGCAGTATAGTCAGGTGATTACTGTGGTAGCAGTATAGTCAGGTGATTACTGTGGTAACAGTATAGTCAGGTGATCACTGTGGTAACAGTATAGTTAGGTGATCACTATGGTAACAGTATAGTCAGGTGATCACTGTGGTAACAGTATAGTCAGGCGATCACTGTGGTAACAGTAAACAGGCATACACTGTCCCCATTTAACTTTGCACAAGCATTTCACCTGAAATGCTTGTGCAATGCCGCCCCTGATCACTGGCGGCCAAGCGGCTTCTAGCAGGGGCTGTCAATCTTCCCAACTGTATCGCTACTTCATAACTTTCATTTCAGGCGATCCTGAAACAATGGTCCTCCAAAGCAGGAACCGCTGCTTGAAAAATGGAGCCCATAGAGTTATTGTATAGAAAATTAACACATCTAGGCATTTATCCCAGCTTGCTTTTCCCCAGAATGACTCTGTATATATTGTTACCAATGCACCAGAGGATTCTGGGTATGATATGCAAATTAAATAAACATCTCATACTTTTAGGGTAGGTGAAGCAAAATAATAAAACACTTCTGGGCAGCTGTTTCGAGCTTATTAGATCTCATCAGAAAAGATAGGTTTGTTTGCTGCTAAGTAACATAGTAACGTATTAGATGAGGTTGAAAATAAGACCGAAGTCCATCAATTTCAACCTATACAAATCTAATATACTTACAAAAAAAGCTTCAGTTGCAGTTGCCTAAATTAATCCCATTAAAAGGTGACCCATTAACACAAGCAATTATATCCCTGAATTCTGTTTCTAGCCAGAAATGTATCCAAACCCTTTTTTTATGTATCTAAGGTATTGACATTCACTACCTCCTTTGGTAATGAGTTCCCTAATTTTATTACTCTTACAGTGAAAAAAACTTTTCAGTTGCAGGAGATTAAATCTCCTTTCCTCCAGCCGTAAATGGTGACCTCTTGTCACAAACAATTTTCTTGGAATAAACAGAGCTTCTGCCATTTTTTTATATGGGCCTTGAATATATTTATATAAAGTAATCCATGTAACCTCTCAAGTGCCTTTTTTCTAGATTAAACAGACCCTGGAAAGTGTTGTCTGGGGGTTTATTAAGTCTGTTTAGCTGGGGAATTTAATAAGTTAAAATGGCCCTGAAAATGTATAGTTAATTATAAAGAATTTGGATTGTCTTTGGAACAAACATTACTGGCACATGATATAGAGATATTTTTAGCAAAACTGATAATGAAAAAAGTGCTTCCAATAAACAATAAAAATGTCATTGATTGTGGTCACCTGCAGATAATTATTAAACCATAGATTGTGGTCAACCCATTATTCCTCACAAAATACATTCCAAAAAACAAATATGGTGTTTTCAGGGTTGCTATACTCACGGAATTACCACTTATTTCTTAGCAATATCTCAAGGAATATGATAAAGATGTATAGAAATAGTAAGACAGGATCAATGCTAGACTACATACATGGATTTGTAACCACTAGTGACAAGAAAAATTACTCAGACATATTAAGATGGATTAAATGACAATAAGGTCCAGGAAATGATGAAAAACAAAATAAATAATACCCATCAATCCAAATATACACCTAAAATAAACTAATATCTCATATTCACAAACCAAAGACTACGCACGTATGGAGCTTGATGCCCCTCGTTTCCAAGCAGCGGTCTGAAGACCGCTGCTCCATAACTTGTCCTCCTGCTCTGAGGTGGTGCACAGAAATCAACCCGATCGAATACGATCGGGTTGATTGACACCCCCTGGTAGTGGCCGATTGGCCGTGAATCTGCAGGGGGTGGCATTGCACAAGCAGTTCACCAGAACTGCTGGGGCAATGATAAATGCCGACAGCATATACTGTCAGCATTTATCGATGTTCAGTGGATATGATACGCTACATTGTATCATGTCCGCTCGCACTTATATAAATAGGCCCCAATATGTTTATCGTGAACTTGATTAACTTTTTGTCGCCGATTTATCAAGTGTCTGGCGGACATGATCTGCTGTAGCGATCATATCTGCCAGACATTGATAAATGCCGAGAGCAAACGCTGTTTGCATGTATCATTGCACAAGCATTTCTGGTGAACTGCTTGTGCAATGCCACCCCCTGTGGCCGCTAGCAGGGGTTTCAATTAACCTGATCGTATGAGATCGGATGGATTGATGTCCACAACCTCAGAGCAGGCAGATGAGTCTAGAAACAGCAGTCTTAAGACCCCTGCTTCCTAACTTGTGTTTCTGGCGAGCCTGAAGGCTCACGCGAAAACAGGGGTATACGGCCCCATTCGGGGCAAATGTACAATGTTTGATCAATGGTCAATATCAATGTTTTTTTTTTTTTTTGCAAACTGAAGATAAATTTCTCTACATGGAATGTAACATTTAAATACCAAATAAAGTAATATCCTGCATAACGCGGCACAACTAACTCTGGTTGGTGACTATGTTTCAATCTTCTTGCTCAGTGGTTCCCAAAGTGAGCAGTACTGCTTTTGGGGGGTGCTTAAGGTTACCGAGGGGGCACTGATAGGCATGAGAAATGTAAGGGGGCACTAGAAGGTAAGGAGTGGAAGATGATGCAATAAGCATAATTTAGTCTAGATCAGATTTTCCCAATTCCATTCCTCAAGTACCCTCAAGACCCTTTTTGATATCTGAACTAGAGCACAGGTGAAATAATCAGTTGAACAGCAACCATGGTTACCAACCTGCTCTCACCCATCACCTGTGCCCTAGTAAAGATATCAGGAAAATCTGGCCTGTTAGAGTTACTTGAGGACTGGAGTTGAGAAACACTAGTCTAGAACAGACTCTGAGAAACTGGTATCACTTTATCAAGCCCATCCATTATGTTAAAGGAACAATTAGTCAAACTTTAAATGCACTTGGATGAATTACATATTTGAATAGAAACATATTTACAATATAAATGTATTGGCAGAAATACTTCTAGTAAAAGCTATCACTGTTTTAGAGTTAGTATTTTTCTCTGCACGTGCATGTGAAGCATAGCTAGATATTCTCAGTGCAACAGCATTTTAAATACTGCAGCTGCTAAGAGCTTCAGTGGGGCTTGTATCATGTCAGCAATTAACAAATTGAGTGATTACCAGATGGTACAATCACCATAGGCTCTGTGAGCAATTGCTGTGTTTAAAATGCTGGTGCACGGTGCATACTTAAATACACTTTTGAAACAGCTATAGCTTTTATTAGAAGCAATTTTGCTAGTACATGTATATTACAAAATGCTTCTATTCAAAACTGAAATGCATCCATGTGGATTCCACTGTAGCCAAAAAAATTATTTTGTGATTCAGATAGAGCATGCAATTTCAAGCAACTTTCTAATTTACTCCTATTATCAAATTGTCTTCATTTTCTTGGTATGTTTATTTGAAAAGCAAGAATGTAAGTTTAGATGCCGGCCCATTTTAGGTGAACAACCTGGGTTGTCCTTGCTGATTGGACAGCACCTTTAAACAAGTGCTGCCCATGGTTCTGAACCCACAATTTGCTGGCTCCTTAGTTGAGATGCCTTCTTTTCAAATAAAGATTGCAAGAGAATGAAGAAAAATTGGTAATAGAAGTAAATTAGAAAGTTGCTTACAATTACATGCTCTATCTGAATCATGACAGAAAAAAATTGGGTTCAGTGTCCCTTTAACACATTTTTGAATAGTGTAGAAATTACTACAGCCCAGAATACAAGGGGAGCGCTAATGATAGTGCACACTCCAACGCCTTCCTACCGGCTTTACAACAAAGGATGCCAAGGAAACAAAGTAAATTATATAATAGAATTCAATTGGAATTTTGTATTTTATTTTACTCTCTGACTCATGAAATAAATCTTTGGGGTTTTTTGTCCCTTTAAATGGGTTTGAAATAAAAAAAATGGTTACATGATTTCAATTGACACAATGTGTTTATGTTTTTTCCTGTTTATCTCTTAAAGGGACACTGAACCCTATTTTTTTCTTTAGTGATTCAGATAGAGCGTGCAATTTTAAGCAACTTTCTAATTTTCTCTTATTATCAATTTTTCTTCATTCTCTTGCTATCTTTATTTGAAAAAGAAGGCATCTAAGCTATTTGTTTGGTTTAGAACCCTGGAAAGCACTTGTTCATTGGTGGATGAATTTATCCACCAATCAGCAAGAACAACCCAGGTTGTTCACCAAAAAATAGGCCGGCATCTAAACTTACATTCTTGCATTTCAAATAAAGATACCAAGAGAATGAAGAAAATTTGATAATAGGAGTAAATTAGAAAGTTGCTTAAAATTGCATGCTCTATCTGAATCACAAAAGAAAACATTTGGGTTCAGTGTCCCTTTAATAAGAAAGTTTTACAACTTAGTTTGACTTGTACAGAACATGAGTAAAAGCATCATTATAAATGCATTAAAACATTTATAAATGATAGTGGCTATAGATTGCAAAATAAAAAAAAATAGTAACATAAAATGTTAGCCTTGCAGTAGCCAGTTAAAGGGACACTAAACTGGAGAAAACCTGGCTCAACACTGTCATGGTTTGGCATCAGCAGAAATGATAAGATCATAAACTGCAAGTTAGGGAAATATATATGTCAGGGTTTGGCTTGTGCTATGCTCTCTATCAGTTTTAAAGACTGCACAATTCTCAATTTTTAGGTGTAAATTACAGGAAAAGGCAGCAAAATAAAGAAAGAAATGATATTGCAAATTTGTTTCACTATTTATAAGAAATCATTTCATACTGCAATCTGTATTTACTGTCCCTTTAAGTTTGATATTTGTGTGCAGTATTTTTTTCTCTCTTTATGCTTTGCCGCGTGTGACCAATATTTATTAGCAGTCTCCTACTTGTATGTCCCTGAAATGATTAATTGAATGAGATGTAAATGAGTCCACCCCTGTTCTTATTAGAGACGTGCTATGTAGGTTGCAGAGACAACACAGTATAACTGATTTTAAATGAATCATGTATTGGACTATTTAAAAAAAAATCACTGACCATACTCATTTGCATACATTTGCATAAGTGATTACACAACATAACTCAGAAACTAACATTGCTATGTAGATCTGTGCATTCAGCAGTTTCGTTACCCGTGCAAATCCATATTTTAGTGTTCACTTTCACAAGAAGAAATCTGGCTCTGAAATCAGCCTAATGCCACGAGCGGCTGCCATCTTTCAAATTAGTCGACTAATAAAACTGCTGACTGCACAGGTAGTCAGCGAATGAAACTGCTGAATATACAGTCAGTCAGCTAATGAAATTACTGAATACACAGGTAATCAGCTAATTAAACTGCTGGATACACAGGTAGTCAGCTAATGAAACTGCTGAATACACAGGTAATCAGCTAATTAAACTGCTGGATACACAAGTAGTCAGCTAATAAAACAACTGAATACACAGGTAATAAGCTAATTAAACTGCTGAATGCACAGGTAGTCAGCTACTGAAACTGCTGAATACACAGGTATTCAGCTAATGAAACTGCTGAATACGCAGGCAGTCAGCTAATGGAACTGATGAATACACAGGAAGTCAGCTAATGGAACTTCTTGATGCACAGGTAGTCAGCTTATGAAACTGCTGAATACTCAGGTAATCAGCTAATGGAACTACTGAATACACAGGTAGTCAGCTAATGAAACTGCGGAATACACAGGTAATCAGCTAATGGAACTACTGAATACACATCTAGTCAGCTAATGAAACTGCTGAATACACAGTTAATCAGCTAATGGAACTACTGAATACACAGGTTGTCAGCTAATGAAACTGCTGAATGCACAGGTAGTCGGCTAATGAAACTGCTGATTGCACAGGTTGTCAGCTAATGAAAATGCTGATTGCACAGGTTGTCAGCTAATGAAACTGCTGAATTCACAGGTAGTCAGCTAATGAAACTGCTGAATACACAGGTAGTCAGCTAATGAAACTGCTGATTGCACAGGTAGTCAGCTAATGAAACTGATTATTGCACAGGTAGTCAACTAATTAAACTACTGAATATAAAGGTAGTCAGCTAATGAAACTGCTGAATGCACAGGTAGTAAGCTAATGAAACTGCTGAATATACAGGTAGTCACCTAATGAAACTGCTGAATGCACGGGTAGTCCGCTAATGAAACTGCTGAATATAGAGATAGTCAGTTAATAAAACTGCTGAATGCACAGGTAGTCAGCTAATGAAACTGCTGAATGAACAGATAGCTAATAAAACTGCAGAATGCACAGGTAGTCAGCTAATAAAACTGCTGACTACATAGGTAGCCAAGTAATGAATCTGTTGAATACACAAGTAGTCAGCTAATAAAACTGCTGAATGCACAGGTAGTCATTCAATGAAACTGCTGAATGCACAGGTAGTCATTCAATGAAACTGCTGAATACACAGGTAGTTAGCCAATGAAACTGATGAATACACAGGTAGTCAGCTAATGAAACGGCTGAATACTATAGTAGCCAGCTAATAAAACTGCTAAATGCACAGGTAGCCAGCCAATGAAAATGCTGAATACACAGGTAGTCAGCTAATGAAACTGCTAAATGCACAGGTAATCAGCCAATGAAAATGCTAAATACACAGGTAGTCAGCTAATGAATCTGCTGAATGCACGGGTAGTCAGCCAATTAAACTGCTGAATACACAGGTAGTCAGCTAATGAAACTGCTGAATACTATAGTAGCCAACTAATGAAACTGCTAAATGCACAGGTAGTCAGCTAATGAAACTGCTGAATGCACAGGTAGTCAGCTAATGAAACTGCTGAATGCACAGGTAGTCAGTTAATAAAACTGCTGAATGCACAGGTAGTCAACTAATGAAACTTCTGAATGCACAGGTGTTCAGCTAATGAAACTGTTGGATACACAGGTAGTCAGCTAATGAAACTGATGAATACACTGGTAGTCAGCTAATGAAACTGCTGAATGCACAGGTAGTCAGCCAATGAAACTGCTGAATGCACAGCTAGTCAGCTAGTGAAACTGCTGAATGCACAGGTAGTCAGCTAATGAAACTGCTGAATGCAC
This sequence comes from Bombina bombina, assembly GCF_027579735.1. NCBI lineage: Eukaryota > Metazoa > Chordata > Amphibia > Anura > Bombinatoridae > Bombina > Bombina bombina. The sequence continues at coordinate 405,643,371 of NC_069505.1, forward strand.
AGGTAGTCAGCTAATGAAACTGCTGAATGCACAGGTAGTCAGTTAATAAAACTGCTGAATGCACAGGTAGTCAACTAATGAAACTTCTGAATGCACAGGTGTTCAGCTAATGAAACTGCTGGATACACAGGTAGTCAGCTAATGAAACTGATGAATACACTGGTAGTCAGCTAATGAAACTGCTGAATGCACAGGTAGTCAGCCAATGAAACTGCTGAATACACAGGTAGTCAGCTAATGAAACTGCAGAATACTATAGTAGCCAGCTAATGAAACTGCTGAATGCACAGGTAGTCAGTTAATTAAACTGCTGAATGCACAGGTAGTCAACTAATGAAACTTCTGAATGCACAGGTGTTCAGCTAATAAAACTGCTGGATACACAGGTAGTCAGCTAATGAAACTGCTGAATGCACAGGTAGTCAGCTAATGAAACTGCTGGATACACAGGTAGTCAGCTAATGAAACTGATGAATACACTGGTAGTCAGCTAATGAAACAGCTGAATGCACAGGTAGTCAGCAAATGAAATTGCTCAACGCACAGGTAGTCAGCTAATGAAACTGCTGAATGCACAGGTAGTCAGTGAATGAAATTGCTTAATGCACAGGTAGTCAGCTAATGAAACCACTGAATGCACAGATAGTCAGCTAATGAAACTGCTGAATGCACAGGTAGTCAGCTAATGAAACTGCTGAATGCACAGGTAGTCAGCTAATGAAACTGCTGATTGCACGTGTAGTCAGCTAATGAAACTGCTGAATGCACAGCTAGTCAGCTAGTGAAACTGCTGAATGCACAGGTAGTCAGCTAATGAAACTGTGGAATGCACAGGTAGTCAGCTAATGAAACTGTGGAATGCACAGGTAGTCAGCTAATGAAACTGTGGAATGTACAGGTAGTCAGCTAATGAAACTGTGGAATGCACAGGTAGTCAGCTATTGAAACTGCTGAATACACAGGTAGTCAGCTAATAAAACTGCTGAATACACAGGTAGTCAGCTAATGAAACTGTTGAATACACAGGTAGTAAACTAATTAAACTGTTTGATGCACAGGTTGTCAGCTAATGAAACTGCTGATTGCACAGGTAGTCAGCTAATAAAACTGCTGATTGCACAGGTAGTCGGCTAATGAAATTGCTGATTGCACAGGTAGTCAGCTAATAAAACTGCTGAATGCACAGGAAGTCAGCTAATGAAACTTCTGAATACACAGGTAGTCAGCTAATGAAATGGCTAAATGCACAGGTTTTCAGCTAATGAAACTGCTGAATGCACAGGTAGTCATCTAATAAAACTGCTGAATGCACAGATAGTCAGCTAATGAAACTGCTTAATGCACAGGTAGTCAGCCAATGAAACTGCTGAATACACAGGTAGTCAGCTAATGAAACTGCAGAATACTATAGTAGCCAGCTAATGAAACTGCTGAATGCTCAGGTAGTCAGCTAATGAAACTGCTGAATGCACAGGTAGTCAGCTAATGAAACTGCTGAATACACAGGTAGTCAGCTAATGAAACTGCAGAATACTATAGTAGCCAGCTAATGAAACTGCTGAATGCACAGGTAGTCAGCTAATGAAACTGCTGAATGCACAGGTAGTCAGCTAATGAAACTGCTGAATGCTCAGGTAGTCAGCTAATAAAACTGCTGACTGCACAGGTAGTCAGCGAATGAAACTGCTGAATATACAGTCAGTCAGCTAATGAAATTACTGAATACACAGGTAATCAGCTAATTAAACTGCTGGATACACAGGTAGTCAGCTAATGAAACTGCTGAATACACAGGTAATCAGCTAATTAAACTGCTGGATACACAAGTAGTCAGCTAATAAAACAACTGAATACACAGGTAATAAGCTAATTAAACTGCTGAATGCACAGGTAGTCAGCTACTGAAACTGCTGAATACACAGGTATTCAGCTAATGAAACTGCTGAATACGCAGGCAGTCAGCTAATGGAACTGATGAATACACAGGAAGTCAGCTAATGGAACTTCTTGATGCACAGGTAGTCAGCTTATGAAACTGCTGAATACTCAGGTAATCAGCTAATGGAACTACTGAATACACAGGTAGTCAGCTAATGAAACTGCTGAATACACAGGTAATCAGCTAATGGAACTACTGAATACACATCTAGTCAGCTAATGAAACTGCTGAATACTCAGGTAATCAGCTAATGGAACTACTGAATACACAGGTGTCAGCTAATGAAACTGCTGAATGCACAGGTAGTCGGCTAATGAAACTGCTGATTGCACAGGTTGTCAGCTAATGAAAATGCTGATTGCACAGGTTGTCAGCTAATGAAACTGCTGAATTCACAGGTAGTCAGCTAATGAAACTGCTGAATGCACAGGTAGTCAGCCAGTGAAACTGCTGAATACACAGGTAGTCAGCTAATGAAACTGCTGATTGCACAGGTAGTCAGCTAATGAAACTGATTATTGCACAGGTAGTCAACTAATTAAACTACTGAATATAAAGGTAGTCAGCTAATGAAACTGCTGAATGCACAGGTAGTAAGCTAATGAAACTGCTGAATATACAGGTAGTCACCTAATGAAACTGCTGAATGCACGGGTAGTCCGCTAATGAAACTGCTGAATATACAGATAGTCAGTTAATAAAACTGCTGAATGCACAGGTAGTCAGCTAATGAAACTGCTGAATGAACAGATAGCTAATAAAACTGCAGAATGCACAGGTAGTCAGCTAATAAAACTGCTGACTACATAGGTAGCCAAGTAATGAATCTGTTGAATACACAAGTAGTCAGCTAATAAAACTGCTGAATGCACAGGTAGTCATTCAATGAAACTGCTGAATACACAGGTAGTTAGCCAATGAAACTGATGAATACACAGGTAGTCAGGTAATGAAACGGCTGAATACTATAGTAGCCAGCTAATAAAACTGCTAAATGCACAGGTAGCCAGCCAATGAAAATGCTGAATACACAGGTAGTCAGCTAATGAAACTGCTAAATGCACAGGTAATCAGCCAATGAAAATGCTAAATACACAGGTAGTCAGCTAATGAATCTGCTGAATGCACGGGTAGTCAGCCAATTAAACTGCTGAATACACAGGTAGTCAGCTAATGAAACTGCTGAATACTATAGTAGCCAGCTAATGAAACTGCTAAATGCACAGGTAGTCAGCTAATGAAACTGCTGAATGCACAGGTAGTCAGCTAATGAAACTGCTGAATGCACAGGTAGTCAGTTAATAAAACTGCTGAATGCACAGGTAGTCAACTAATGAAACTTCTGAATGCACAGGTGTTCAGCTAATGAAACTGCTGGATACACAGGTAGTCAGCTAATGAAACTGATGAATACACTGGTAGTCAGCTAATGAAACTGCTGAATGCACAGGTAGTCAGCCAATGAAACTGCTGAATGCACAGCTAGTCAGCTAGTGAAACTGCTGAATGCACAGGTAGTCAGCTAATGAAACTGCTGAATGCACAGGTAGTCAGCTAATGAAACTGCTGAATGCACAGGTAGTCAGTTAATAAAACTGCTGAATGCACAGGTAGTCAACTAATGAAACTTCTGAATGCACAGGTGTTCAGCTAATCAAACTGCTGGATACACAGGTAGTCAGCTAATGAAACTGATGAATACACTGGTAGTCAGCTAATGAAACTGCTGAATGCACAGGTAGTCAGCCAATGAAACTGCTGAATACACAGGTAGTCAGCTAATGAAACTGCAGAATACTATAGTAGCCAGCTAATGAAACTGCTGAATGCAAAGGTAGTCAGTTAATTAAACTGCTGAATGCACAGGTAGTCAACTAATGAAACTTCTGAATGCACAGGTGTTCAGCTAATGAAACTGCTGGATACACAGGTAGTCAGCTAATGAAACTGCTGAATGCACAGGTAGTCAGCTAATGAAACTGCTGGATACACAGGTAGTCAGCTAATGAAACTGATGAATACACTGGTAGTCAGCTAATGAAACAGCTGAATGCACAGGTAGTCAGCAAATGAAATTGCTCAACGCACAGGTAGTCAGCTAATGAAACTGCTGAATGCACAGGTAGTCAGTGAATGAAATTGCTTAATGCACAGGTAGTCAGCTAATGAAACCACTGAATGCACAGATAGTCAGCTAATGAAACTGCTGAATGCACAGGTAGTCAGCTAATGAAACTGCTGAATGCACAGGTAGTCAGGTAATGAAACTGCTGAATGCACAGGTAGTCAGCTAATGAAACTGCTGATTGCACGTGTAGTCAGCTAATGAAACTGCTGAATGCACAGCTAGTCAGCTAGTGAAACTGCTGAATGCACAGGTAGTCAGCTAATGAAACTGTGGAATGCACAGGTAGTCAGCTAATGAAACTGTGGAATGCACAGGTAGTCAGCTAATGAAACTGTGGAATGTACAGGTAGTCAGCTAATGAAACTGTGGAATGCACAGGGAGTCAGCTATTGAAACTGCTGAATACACAGGTAGTCAGCTAATAAAACTGCTGAAGACACAGGTAGTCAGCTAATGAAACTGTTGAATACACAGGTAGTAAACTAATTAAACTGTTTGATGCACAGGTTGTCAGCTAATGAAACTGCTGATTGCACAGGTAGTCAGCTAATAAAACTGCTGATTGCACAGGTAGTCGGCTAATGAAATTGCTGATTGCACAGGTAGTCAGCTAATAAAACTGCTGAATGCACAGGAAGTCAGCTAATGAAACTTCTGAATACACAGGTAGTCAGCTAATGAAATGGCTAAATGCACAGGTTTTCAGCTAATGAAACTGCTGAATGCACAGGTAGTCATCTAATAAAACTGCTGAATGCACAGATAGTCAGCTAATGAAACTGCTTAATGCACAGGTAGTCAGCCAATGAAACTGCTGAATACACAGGTAGTCAGCTAATGAAACTGCAGAATACTATAGTAGCCAGCTAATGAAACTGCTGAATGCACAGGTAGTCAGCTAATGAAACTGCTGAATGCACAGGTAGTCAGCTAATGAAACTGCTGAATACACAGGTAGTCAACTAATGAAACTGCAGAAAACTATAGTAGCCAGCTAATGAAACTGCTGAATGCACCGGTAGTCAGCTAATGAAACTGCTGAATGCACAGGTAGTCAGCTAATGAAACTGCTGAATGCTCAGGTAGTTAGCTAATGAAACTGCTGAATACACAGGTAGTCAGCTAATGAAACTGCAGAATACTATAGTAGCCAGCTAATGAAACTGCTGAATGCACAGGTAGTCAGCTAATAGCTAATGAAACTGCTGAATGCACAGGTAGTCAGCTAATGAAACTGATGAATGCACAGGTAGTCAGCTAATGAAACTGCTGAATGCACAGGTAGTCAGCTAATGAAACTGCTGAATACACAGGTAGTCAGCTAATAAAACTGCTGAATGCACAGGTAGTCAGCTAATGAAACTGCTGAATACACAGGTAGTCAGCTAATAAAACTGCTGAATGCACAGGTAGACAGCTAATAAATCTGCTGAATGCATAGGTAGTCAGCTAATGAAACAACTGATTGCATAGGTAGTCAACTAATGAAATTACTGAATACACAGGTAATCAGCCAATAAAACTGCTGAATACACAGGTAGTCAGCTAATTAAACGTCTGATTGCACAGGTAGTCAGCTAATGAAACTGCTGAATACACAGGTAATCAGCCAATAAAACTGCTGAATACACAGGTAATCAGCTAATTAAACGGCTTATTGCACAGGTAGTCAGCTAATGAAGCTGCTGAATACACAGGTAGTACTAGAACTGATTTTAGTGGACTGTGAATGTATAATTAGACTAGATTCCAACACACATGGGAGAAGCTTCATCATGTCAGGGCCTTTTTTTCTATATTAATTACTTATTATCTATATTCACTTCAACCTTAAAAATACCGGCCTTGTTGGCAAATACTGGCTGTGTGGCCACTATAGCTATTGGGTTTGCCTTGACACTGGCAGGTGAGCTGACATGCTCTGGTCAAAATATGGTGCTAAAAAACATTTATCATATAACGGGTTAAACACATAGTTAAAGTCCCAATTTGTTGCTGCAGCGCACTGCTGGGCCTTAGTAAAAAACTGCAGCTGATCCAATCAGCAGCGATAGTCACAAGACCCTGTTGTGTAACTAACTCTGGTGATTGGATCAGAGGCTGTTTTCACTTGGGACCAGCAGAGCACTAAATGGTACTTTAACCTTTCCAGGGGTTAAATAACATTGCTGCTTTGTTAGTGACAAAATGCTCTTATGACTTAGAGCATGTAATTGTATAACTATAATGGCACTTTAAATATTGGTAAGGGGATTACATTTTGCATTTGATGCCCCATTAAATGTTTTTTTTTCTTCTAATTAAAGGGACAGTAAAGATAAAATTAACCTTTAGTGATTCGGATAGAACATGCAAATGTAAACAACTATTATCCAATTTGCTTTATTCTCTTGTTATCCTACTAGGAGCTGTAGCTGCTGATTGGCGGCTGCTTTATATGCCTCTTGCCTTTGGCTAACCTGACCTGTTCAGCTAGCTCCCGGTAGTGCATTTCTGCTCCCTCAACAAAGGATACCAAAAGAAGGAAACACATTTGATAATAAAAGAATAAATTGAAGAGTTTATTTTTAAATTGTGTTTTATCTGAATTATGAAAGAAAAAGATTGAGTTTCATGTTAGTTTTTCTTTTCAATTTGAAGGAAAGAGCCTGTGTCTTGTATCAACAAGCTGAAACCACTGAGTTATACCTTGTCTGAATACTGCTCAGTTTATATTTAAAAGTAGACAAAAGTGAGCAGGAGCTACTTCAGTGTGAAATGTAAAAGCACAAATGTATTGAAAAAATCCATTTAAAAACGTGAATCCATATGATAGACAAGGAGACAGACACTGAGGGAAGCAGTCTGACGCGTTTCGCACCCTTTAGTGGCGCTTATTCATAGACTTGCAGGTAAAGATGCCTATTTATAGGGTAAGGATTTAACCCTTTCCCTAAAACTTAATATTTTTAGTGCATCAGACTGCTTCCCCCCGTGTCTGTCTCATTGTCCATCATATAAATTGACGTTTTTAAATGGATTATTCAATACATTTGTGTTTTTACATTTCACACTGAAGTAGTGTCTGCTAGCTTTTGTCTACTTTGGGATATTCTAGCGGCGTGATCGGCCACAGCTACGGCACTTCGGACTGCTTGTCTGTGATTGGGTGACCTCTGACATTGCACTTACCGGTTACTGTTCTGATGTTTGCCGCATGCTGTGGTCTGTGTGTACCGCAGTTTATATTTCAGCCTATAATGCACATCTGTCCCTTAAACTACACTTTATACAAGTGCATAATTGTGCATCACCTGCCACTCACCATAGACCTGCACTCACTTGGCTTTCCCTTAATATTCACCATTTAAATCTAAATGCAGATTAATTCCACCCCAACCAGCATGATGCCCACTAAATAATACATGTGCCAGCGCAGAGTTATCATAAGAGCACAAAATCTAATTTACAGCGAGAATGCAGCACTTGGGTATGCCTGACCTATTTTGTTTGACTGCATGGATATGATTAATTGTATTGGATTTCACCATAGATTACTGGGGGGGGGGGGGGTATTACTGACACACATACAAGAAAAAAACAAATATTAAACAAAATGTATATTTAAAAAAAAAACAACAGACAATTGGTTTAAAATTTTGTTCATGTCTTACATACAGGGTTTTTTGTACATATGATATAGTAATGCCTAGGTGTATGTGTTTATGATCAACCAATCACAGCTCAGGACAGTGAGGCATTACATCATGTGACAGAAAATTAATTAAACAATCATTTATCTGTATCTACAGAATTAAACTGGAATGCTTACATCCAATGAGCATAATAATAGGTATCATTAAATGCTCTCATGTGCTAAAGCACTTCCTATTGCACTGTTCCTTCCTTAACCCCTGCAAAGGACTTAAACACATAGTTAAAGTCATTTCTAAAGAGGCAATGCACTCCAGAGCAGATCACACCCGGTGAACCAATCAGAAGTGGTGTATGTGTGCAGTCCAATCACTGTGTCCAGCTGTAAAGCAGAAAAGCATTGACAAACTGTTGTGCAATACGAAACGATTTTATTGCACTTTTATGTCCTTTGGGGTTGATGGGGGCTATGCACTTCCAAACACATGTGTGGCACCCCAAGCAGGATGCTTGTCCCAGGACTTGCTAGGGAGTGTGCATCTATCATATGCTGGCACAGTCATGTTATTTTCCTATTCAGTTTAAGTAAGTTCTATGAAATCTCATGAGATTTCACTGAAATCTCATGAGATCCCAGCACAGGCAAAGCATTAGCTCAGCACTGCTGATCCTGATTGGCTATTGCTTTTTTCTTTCCTAAGATATGGTGAGTACACGGCTTTAGTAATTACTGTTGGGAATATCACACCTGGCCAGCAGGAGGAGGCAAAGAGCACCACAGTTAAACTACTAAGTATCACTCCCTTACCCACAACCCCCAGTCATTCTCTTTGCCTCCGGTGCATGGAGGAGGTAAAGTTTAGGTGTCTGAAGAAAATTTTTGATTTCATCTACAAGCAATATTCCACGTCATTCCTTGCAGTCGGATAGTGGTGGCTTTAAAGCAGTTAGGAACTTCTAAAGAGATACTTACTCCGTTTTCCTAACTATTGCTGCCCTAATTTAGAAAGCCATAGTTGACTACTTTGTTCTTTCTTTTTCAAAGGTCTCTGTGAGGAACTGTGTCCTCTCATACCTTGTAACTGTCTGCATGCAGCGCATGACAGTGGAGCAGGTAAGTGCTTTTTCTTCCAGTTGGGGAGACCATGCACTTAATAAATTAAAAGACACTGCTTTTTTATTGGGAAATAGATAATCCTGATGTATGGGTTGCACTGGGGCATGAAGCAGGCACTCTAGCATGTGTGAGACTAACATTTAGAGGCCTATTTATCAAAGGTCTTGCGGACCTGATCCAACAGTGCGGATCAGGTCCGCCAGACCTCGCTCAATGCGGAGAGCCATATGCTCTCCATATTCAGCATTGCACCAGCAGGTCTTGTGAGCTGCTGGTGCAACGCGGCCCCTGCAGACTCACGGTCAATCGGCCGCCAGCTTGAGGGTGTCAATCAAACCAATCATACTTAATCGGCTTGAATTCCGGCAATGTCTGTCCGCCTGCTCAGAGCAGGCGGACAGGGTTACGGAGCTTGATAAATGGGCCACTTAAAATCTTTTAAACAGAAAGGGTAAAATGTTTTTATTATGCTTTATTTTCTGACAAATATTTACTTTATAAAACAATACAAGTTTAAACCGAAAGTAAGGCTAAATTTTCTATTTCAGCAGCTTATTTATTTCCCCTTTGCTTTAAAATAAAACGATGCAACATTTTAAACTGTCAAGTTTGAAAAACCGTATATTTCTGTTACTCATTGTACCAGGAAGCTCTTTTTAGTGCCTCTTTGTGTCGCTGTAATGGTCGTGGGATATTCCTCTTTCAGACCGAACTCGGCCAGTAGTCTTCTTATCCCGGCGTCAAGCCAGAATGATAGGGAATATCCCAGAGCAGAGAAAGTTTGCAAGATGAGGTAAGCGGCACTCATGACAGGCAGGATAGTCTTCGGCAGCAACAGGCAGGGAATCAATGAAAGGCAGTTCAAAGGTAAACCACTAGAATGGTCCGGCAGGCAGGGTTTGGCAACGGTAAAGCAGTCCAGAGGTAAACCACTTGGATGGTCAGGCAGGGTTTGGCAACGGTAAAGCAGTCCAGAGGTAAAGCGCTAGGATGGTCAGGCAGGCAGGGTTTGGCAACAGAGAGGCAATCCACAGCAATAGGGGGTAATCAAGCAGAGTAGTCAGACAGGCAGGGTTCAGCAATAGTATATAAATCCAGCAGTTTAGGGTTCAACAGGCAGAGTGGTCAGACAAGCAGAGTTCTGCAACAGTAAATCAATCCAGCAGTTTAGGGGTTACTAGGCAGAGTGGTCAGACAAGCAGAGTTCAGCAACAGTAAATCAATCCACCAGTTTAGGGGTTAACAGGCAGAGACGTCAGACAAGCAGAGGTCAGCAACAATATAACAGTCCAGCATACAGCAATAATAACACCCAGAAGAAAACTAATAACACCTATACTTGGGCAGTGATAGGTAGCAAGTGAGTAACTTACATAGGTGCAGGGTTCACGCCACAGGAGATCCTGACCGGGTTCAGAACGGAGGAAGCCGACTCGCCCCTAGGCAACGAGCAGAACAGCAGGTGCTGTGTCCCTAGCAACAGCTATAGCGGCGTGGCGCAACAGTCGCAGCAGTAAGCATGGTAGCTGCGGTCACATGACCGACTTTACTTCGTAACGTTTCTGAGGAAAAAGTTGTTTTTCTCCCTTTCTGGGTGATTCGGTCTTAATTGGTAGTGGTAAGGCACCTCAGTAATTGAGGTGTGGGGTTGCCTGAGGGGTATTTTAGAAGTTTCTTTGAGGTTTATTAAATGTTTTTACTTAACTTTTCTCACATTATTTTAGCTGGGGATCGATCCTAATTTGGGATAAAATTTAAAGTGTATTTTTTCCTTGGCTTATTTTAATTGAATATTAAAATCTTTAAAACTTATCTGTACAAGTTTATTTACTGTTTCACAACATGTCTGATATGGAGCAAGAGCCTGCTCTCATGAGTTCATGCTTATTATGTTTATATGCACAAATTGCAGCACATATGCAATTTTGTTCTTCTTGTGTCAAGAAAACCTTGCAAAATAATTTTTTTGAGCCTAATGTCTCTCAGGATGATGCTGTTAACATAATACCTCAGCTTTCTCCTACTATGTCCCAAGCCTCAATGGCATCACATGCAGTGCCCTGCAGTTCCTCTATAACTCCTAGTGGAGTTTATTTAAGAGCAGAAATTGCTGCCCAGGTATGTTCAGCGGTATCTGCTGCATTAGCTGCCATTCCCAGATTACAGGAAAAACGCAAGAGGAAATATAGAAAATCAGAAAGTAAGGTGCCTGTCCTCAGTTCTGCTTCCCAAGTTGCCCTATCTCATAAGCCTGATGAGGAAGATACATCGGGACTTTCTGAGGGTGAAATCTCAGATTCAGACAGTATAATTCCTTCTTCTGAGACTGAGGTGGTATCCTTCAAATTTAAGCTTGAACACCTTTGTGTATTGTTAAAGGAGGTTTTAGCTACTTTAGATGACTCTGATACCCCTGTCATTGTCACTCCTAAGAAATCTAGTAAACTTAATAGTTTCTTTGATGAACCTTCCCCTTCGGAGGTTTTTCCTTTGCCGGACAGTGCTAGGGAGATTATCTAACAGGAATGGGAGAAACCAGGGGTGTCTTTTTCCCTGTCTCCCATTTTTAAGAAAATGTTTCCTGTCGAGGACTCCATTAAAGACTCTTGGTGTACTGTACCCAAAGTTGAAGGGGCCATTTCCACTCTGGCTAAGAGAACCACTGTTCCTATTGAGGATAGCTGTTCTTTTAAGGATCCGATGGACAAGAAGCTGGAGGCTTATTTGAAAAAGATTTATGTTCATCAAGGTCTCCAGTGGCAACCTGCGGTGTGTATTGCCACCGTGACTAGTGCGGCATCTTATTCGTTTGACACCTTGTCTGATTCTCTTCAAGTAGAGACTTCCTTGGATGAAATTCAGGATAGGATTAAAGCTCTTAAGTTGGCCAATTTCTTTATTGCAAATGCCATTTTACAGGTTGTTAGTCTAGGAGCTAAAACTTCTAGTCTTGTTGTCCTAGCCCGCAGGGCGTTATGGCTGAAATCCTGGTCTGTAGACATTACCTCTAAAGTCAAGCTTCTGGCGATTCCTTACAAGGGCAAAACCTTGTTTGGACCCGGTTTGGCAGAAATTATCTCTGTTATTACGGGTGGGAAATGGTCTTTTCTACCTCAAGATAAGAAGAATAGGCCTAAAGGACATCAGAGTAATTTTCGTTCCTTTCATAACTTAAGAGGAAAGCCTTCTCCTTCTTCTTCCAAGCAGGAACAATCCAAGTCTTCTTGGAAACCAAATCAGTCTTGGAACAAGGGTAAACAATCAAAGAAACCGCAGCTGATTCCAAATCAGCATGAAGGGTTTGCCCCCAATCCAAGATTGGATCAGGTGGGGGGCAGACTTTCTCAGTTCTCTCACGCCTGGATACGAGATGTCCCAGATCCCTGGACTGTGAACATAGTATCCCAGGGCTACAAGTTGGAATTCAAGACTTTTCCTCCCAGAGGCAGATTCCTTCTCTCAAGATTATCTGCAGACCAGATAAAGAGAGAGGCGTTCTTAAAATGTATACAACATCTTTCCTCCCTGGGAGTGATAGTTCCAGTTCCAGTGCAGGAACAGGGTCTCGGGTTCTACTCCAACCTATTTGTGGTTCCCAAAAAAGAGGGAACTTTCCGTCCAATTCTAGACTTGAAGTGTCTAAACAAGTTTCTCAAAGTTCCATCCTCCAAGATGGAGACTATATGCTCCATTCTTCCTTTAGTACAAGAGGGTCAGTTCATGACAACCATAGACCTAAAGGATGCATATCTTCAAGTTCCTATTCACAGAGACCATCACAGATTCCCGAGATTTGCCTTTCTGGACAAACATTTCCAGTTTGTGGCCCTTCCATTTGGTCTAGCCACGGCTCCCAGAATTTTTTCAAAGGTTCTAGGGGCTCTTTTGGCAGTGATCTGTTCTCGTGGAATTGCTGTGGCACCCTACCTGGATGACATATTGGTTCAGGCGCCATCTTTTCAACAAGCAAAATCTCAGACAGAGATATTGTTGTCTTTTCTTCGTTCCCACGGATGGAATGTGAATCTAGAAAAAAGCTCAATTTCCCCTGCTACAAGACTAGTGTTCTTAGGGACCATAAAAGATTCTCTATTGATGAAGATTTTTTCTGACAGAGGTCAGGAAAAACAAAATCATTTCCTTTTGCCTCTCTCTTCAGGCTACTGCTCATCCTTCAGTGGCTCAATGTATGTAGGTAATTGGTCTGATGATGGCTTCCATGAACATCATTCCTTTTGTTCGTTTCCATTTGAGAGCTCTCCAGTTGTGCATGCTTAGACAATGGAATGGTGACCATGTGGATCTATCTCAGAGAATAGAGTTAGAACAGTCATCAAGGGATTCTCTACCGTAGTGGATTTCTCAGGAACATCTGTCTCAGGGCACATGCTTTTGGAGACCTTCCTGGGTGGTCGTGACCACGGACACCAGCCTGCTGGGCTGGGGAGCAGGGTGGAACTCATTAAAATCTCAGTCTTTGGACTCAGTAGGAGTCTGCTCTTCCCATCAACATCTTACAATGCTCTATTGGCTTAGCCTCAGTTGTCCTCAGCCCAGTTTATCAGGTTCCAGTCAGACAACATGTCCTCTGTGGCTTACATCAATCACCAGGGAGGTACTCAGAGTTCCTTAGCCATGAAGGCGGTTACGCGGATACTTCCGTGGGCAGAGACCCACAATTGCTGTCTATCTGCCATCCACATTACAGGAGTAGACAACTGGGAAGCGGATTTTCTGAGCAGACAGACTTTTCATCCCGGGGAGTGGGAACTCCACCCGGAAGTGTTTTCCAGCTTAGTCCTCAAATGGGGGGTGCCGGAGTTAGATCTGTTGGTGTCCCGTCACAACGCCAAGCTTCCAAAGTACAGTTCAAGGTCAAGAGATCCACAGGCCGTTCTGATAGATGCTCTGGCCGTTCCTTGGGTTTTCAGGTTTGCATACCTGTTTCCTCCATTTGCTCTCCTTCCATGAGTCATTGCTCGTATCAAACAGTCGAGGGCGTTAGTGATTCTAATAGCCCCTGCGTGGCCTCGCAGGATCTGGTTTGCAGACCTAGTGGAGATGTCATCTCTCCCACCTTGGAGACCACCTCTGAAGAAGGACCTCCTGATTCAGGGTCCCTTCCTTCATCCAAATCTCATTTCTCTGAAGCTTGGAGATTGAATGCTTAATTCTGTCTAAGCGTGTTTTTTCTGAGTCGGTCATTGAGACCATGATTCAGGCTTGCAAGCCTGTTACTAGAAAGATTTACCATAAGATATGGCGTAAATATCTTTATTGCTGTGAATCCAAGGGCTACTCTTGGAGTAGAATTAGAATTCCTAGAATTTTATCTTTTCTTTAGAAAGGCCTGGAGAAGGGATTGTCAGTCAGTACCCTGAAGGGTCAGATTTCTGCTTTATCAGTTTTACTACATAAACGTTTGGTGGATGTGCCAGATGTGCAATCTTTTTGTCAGGCCTTGGTCAAAATCAGGCCTGTCTTTAAGTCTGTTGATCCTCTTTGGAGCCTAAACCTTGTTCTTAAAGTTTTACAGCTGGCGTCGTTTGAGCCGTTGCATTCCATAGACATTAAGTTCTTATTTTGGAATGTTTTGTTTCTTGTTGTTATCTCTTCTGCTCGAAGAGTCTCGGAACTCTTAGCTCTGCAGTGTGATTCCCCTTATCTTATTTTTCATGGCGATAAGGTGGTTTTTCGTAAGTTAGGTTTTCTTCCTAAGGTTGTTTCTAATAGAAATATCAATCAGGAAATTGTTGTTCTCTCTCTGTGTCCTAATCCTTCTTCTTCCAAAGAATGTTTGTTACACAATTTGGATGTTGTACGTGCTCTTAAATTCTACTTACAGGTGCCTAAGGATTTTCACCAGTCCTCTGCCCTCTTTGTCATTTTCTCTGGGAAACGTAAAGGTCAGAAAGCTACTGCTACTACTCTTTCTTTTTGATTACAAAGTATAATTCATTTGGCTTATGAAACTGCTGGACAGCAGCCTCCTGAGAGATTTACAGCTCATTCCACAAGAGCTGTTTCCTCTTCTTGGGCTTTCAAAAATTAAGCTTCTGTGGAACAAATTTGCAAGGCTGCAACTTGGTCTTCTCTACATACTTTTTCCAAATTTTACTTCTTTTGGGAGAAAGGTTCTTCAAGCGGTGGTGCCTTCTGTTTAGGACTGACTGTCTTGTCCATCCCTATTTATCCGTGTCCTCTAGCTTGAGTATTGGTTCCCAACAGTAATTACTCAAGCCGTGGACTCACCATAACTTAGGAAAGAAAAACAACATTTATGCTTACCTGATAAATTTATTTTTTTCCGGATATGGTGAGTCCACGGCCCACCATTTATTTTAAGACAGTTGTTCTTTTGACTATAACCTCAGGCACCTCTACACCTTGTGCTACTCCTTTTTCTCCATTTCCCTTCGGTCGAATGACTGAAGGTTGTGGGTAAGGGAGTGATACTTAGCTGTTTAACTGTGGTGCTCTTTGCCTCCTCCTGCTGGCCAGGAGTGATATTCCCAACAGTAATTACTCAAGCCATGGACTCACCATATTCGGAAAGAAAGAAATTTATCAGGTAAGCATACATTTTTGTTGTTGTTGTTGTTTTTTGTCAACATGCAGCTTTACAATAACTGAAGATAACTGTTTACACAGCATTTACTCTGGTAAGCTGAAGAAATTGTGAGGTAAAATATCTTTTTTACGCAGAGATGTTCAAGTGATATTTTCATGTCAGCTTTTTACAGTTATGCGGCATTACTTTCAAGTGATTTAGCTTATGAATATTGTATCCCTTTAAGAAAGATATTTTAAACATATTTTAATTAGAAAACATCTAAAAATAAATGCATAGTCCATGTAATCCAAAGGTACATAAACGTACATGATAAATGTGTTATTATTTTTCTTTAACATTAATTATTATTGGTTCATGAAATGTTATCTTTCTACAACACATTTATCATGTATTGCTTTCTAAATCTTCAGAATACACATATGAAAAGAGGGAATAAATACCAGAGACTTACTGTAACAAGCAGTGTGAGATAACAATGGTTATCAAAAGAGACAGCAACAACAAAAGTAGAATTAACAGCTTACATTAAGTAGTGTACGTAATACTATTACATTTTTATTTAAAGGGACAGTCAACACCAGAATTTTTGTTGTGTAAAAAGATAATCCCTTTATTACCCATTCCCCAGTTTTGCATACCCAACACAGTTATAATAATTCAAGTTTTACCTCTGTAATTAGCTTGTATCTGAGCCTCTGCAAACTGCCCGCTTATTTCAGTTCTTTTGACAGACTTGCATTTTAGCAAATCAGTGCTGACTCCTAGGTAACTTCACGTGTGTAAGCTCAATGTTATCTATATGAAACACATGAACTATTACCCTCTACTGTCAAAATGCATTCAGATTGGAGGTGGCCTTCAAGGTCTAAGAAATTAGCAAAGGAACCTCCTAGGTTTAGCTTTCAACTAAGAATACCAACAGAACAAGGCAAAATTGGTGTAAAAAGTAAATTGGAAAGTTGTTTAAAATTGCATGCCCTATTTGAATTATAAGGTGTGCTAGATAGAGGCTGGTTCTTTATTTTTCGCTGTCTGCTTCTTTTCTCCTCTTTTCTCCTTAATTTTCACCAATTTCTAGGTACAAGGAACAGTGCTGAGATATCAAGCTAAAGCACCTAAAATAAGGTGTATATCTACTCACAGTATAAAAATCCGTCTCTCTCTTGTTGCAAATAAACGATTCCACAGATTTTTCAATAAAAAACTGTATTTTATTTAAGCCCAACGCGTTTCCACGGACCCAGCCGTCTTTATCAAGAGCAATAAAAGTGCATAAAGTGCTTTACAAACCAAAAGCATAACTTACCGCTATGCAGGCGGTCTTTTTATACATAATTGGTAACGATACCTGTTTCTCCATTGGAGGAGAAACAGGCTTACACACGTTAAAAAATTATCTTTATATATATATATATGTCAATCTTAACATTTTATTTTATCTAATGAAAGACATTATAAAAACATTAAAAAGTTAATTAATCATCTTATTTAACCCCTTAATGACCACAATGTACCCTGTATGTCACTGGTCGTTAAGGGTTTTTTCAGGACATAAAAGCACAAGTCTAGCAAGAACACGCTATTAATGCACTCCCTCCAGCAGGCTTTGTGGAATAGAGCAGTCTCAACGCTGGTGGCAAGACCGTGCTATAAAACAATCAAGTCCCAAAAAAAGGCCAGTGACATACAGGGTACGTCGCTGGTCTAATATTTCATGGAATCGTTATTTTAGCCGGTTGTAGTTCCCTTTCGAGTTGTTCTGCGCTGTCAGTCCCCATTCAGGTCCGATCTAAGTCACATGGTTTCAATTATCCAATGAGAGCAAATGTCGTTTTTAGGTCCGATCAAAGTCTAAGGACCACATGGTTTGAAGTGTCCAATAGAGAATGTCTCTGTTGTTTAGAGCTACAAGCGCCATTGTTGTGTGGAAATAGAAAAGACAATTGTTATTCACAAAAATTTAAAGAAAAACAACGAGATGACATTCGTTATTCCCATACTATGAGCGATTTGAACAAGTAGAAAGAACAGTGTTAATTGCCCATATCTATTTTCATTATCGTTGCCAAATTACAAACTCAATACATGACAAGGATAAATAGTGAGTTTGTTATCAAATCATATGCTTAATATATGACGAAGTAGATGATACGTTTTCACTATCTCAAAGAATACTATACTATTAAATACAAACTTAAAAAGAAAAACTCATTTTAAATTAAGAGTAATGACATAAACAAAAAACCCACATTGCTGCATTTCTGACAGAAAATACTTGTTGCATGCAGTTGCTATCGCTATTGTTACTCAAAAGCAGCAGTTATTTGTATCTTTATTGTTACAATGGTTACACAAAAGCAGCAATTTTTGTATCTTTATTTAGACCCCATTGAGCATATGTTTTTAGCATATGTATCCATTTCAATTCTCTTTGGTCTAGTTGAGAATTGAAATGGATACATATGTTAAAAACATATGCTCAATGGGGTCTAAATAAAGATACATTGGAAAGTTGTTTAAAATTGTATGTTCTAACTAAATCATGACATTTTTTTTTGGGGGGGGGGGTTTATGTCCCTTTAAATTACCATATTTTTATGATTTAAAAAATTGTGTTATTTATCATATACAAATACTTAAAGAAATAGTCTAGTAAAAATTTAATTTTCATGATTCAGATAGAGCAGAAATTTTAAGCAACTTTCTAATTTACTCCTATTATCATTTTTCTTCTTTCTCTTGGTATCTTTATTTGAAAAGCAGGAATGTAACCATAGGAGCCGGCTCATTTTTGGTTCAGAACCTGGGTAGCACTTTCTAAATGATGTCTAATTGTAGCCACCAATCAGCCAGCGCTACCCAGGTTCTGAACCAAAAATGGGCCGGCTCCTAAGCTTGCGTTCAAATAAAGATACCAAGGGAACGAAGAAAAATTGATAATAGGAGTAAATTAGAAAGTTGCTTAAAATGATATGCTCTATCTGAATCATGAAAGTTTAATTTTGACTAGACTATCCCTTTAAATTTTGGCAAATGTGCTAAAAAAGTGTCAAAGAGGTAAAAATATGTTTTTAACAGGTCCCAAAAGTGTCAAATTTGAAACATCCAAAAATCCTTGGAAAAAACTTTCAAGCAAAATGTTTACTTAGTAACTAGAATACTTGTATACAATTATAACCATGCAAGGTATAGGGTGTGTTCTTGGAACAAATATATTAGAAAAGTTTAAAGGGACAATAAAGTCAAAATTAAATCTTCATGATTCAGATAGAGCATGTAATTTTAAACAACTTTCCTATTTACTTTAATCATCAATTTTTTTTGTTCTGTTGGTATTCTTAGTTCAAAGCTAAGCCTAGGTAGGCTCATATGCTAATTTATAAGCCCTTGAAGGCCGCCTCTTATATGAGTACATGTTGAAAGTTTTTTGCAGCTAGAGGGCGTTAGTTCATGTGTGCCATATAGATAACATTCACCTAGATTACAAGTTTTGCCCCCCCCCCCCCATAGACATCAATGGGGAGAGAGTGTTAGAAAAAAACTAACACCTGCGATTGCGGAATGGCAAATCGTCGTAACGCAACCCCATTGATGTCTATGGGGGAAAGAAAGTTAAGTTTAAACCTAACACCCTAACATAAACCCCTAATTTAAACACCCGTAGTCTGCCGCCCCCTGGCATCGCCGACACTAATTAAAGTTATTAAACCCTAATGCGCCGCTCCCTGACATCGCCGACACTAATACAAGTTATTAACCCCTAATCCACCACTCCCCGACATTGCAAATAATAAATAAACCTATTAACCCCTAAACTGCCAGCCCCACCCACATTGTAACTTATAAACTAAACATATTAACCCCTAAACCGCCGGACCCCCACATCGCAAAACACTATATTAATCTATTAACCCCTAAACCTAACACCCCGTAACTTTAAATTAAAAGTGCAATATAACTATCTTAAAATAAATAAAAACTTAACTGTGAATTAAAAAAAAATAAGATTAAACTATAAATTAACATAACTAATTTAATAAAATTAAAAAACTACCAATTAAAATTCCTAAATTACAATTTTAAAAAAACCTAACAATCCGAAAAACAAACAAAAAATCTAACATTACAAAAAATAAAAAAACACAAAAATTACGAAAAATAAAAAAACTCTAAGCTTGCAAAAAAGTAATAAATGAAATTATCAAAAATAAAAACAATTACACCTAATCTATAAAATATAGCCCTATAAAAATAAAAAAGCCCCCCCAAAATAAAAACACCACCCCCTAACCTACAATAAACTACCAATAGCCCTTAAAATGGCCTTTTTTAGGGAATTGCCCTAAGTTAAACAGCTCTTTTACCTAGAAAGAAGCACCCACCCAACCAATCCCCCAAAATAAAAAACCTAAGTCTAAATAAAACCTAAGATACCTATTGCCCCTAAAGGGGCATTTGTATGGGCATTGCCATTAAAAGGGCATTCAGCTCTTTTGCAGTGCCCAAAAATCCCTAATCTGAAAAAAAATAATCTAACACTAACCACATAAAATCTACTCACGGTTCCTGACATCGATCTCCATCCAGACAGCGAGAAGTCTTAATCCATCACCGGGGTCAACTTCTATCTTCATCCCGGCGATGTGGAGCGAAGCTATCCAGTACTGACGATGACATCCTGCGCGGAACGTCCTCTTCATACGATCACCACCGTACACTGAAGTTGAATGCAAGGTACCCGTTTAAAAATGGCGTACCTTGCATTCCTATTGGCTAATTTGATTCTTCAAATTCAAATCAGCCAATAGGATGAGAGCTACTGAAATCCTATTGGCTGATTTGAAGAGCCAATAGGATGAGAGTTACTGAAATTCTATTGGCTGTTCAAATCAGCCAATAGGATTTCAGTGGCTCTCATACTATTGGCTGTTTTGATCAGCCAATAGGATTTCCGTAGCTCTCATCCTATTGGCTGATTTAAATTTGAAGAATCAAATCAGCCAATAGGAATGCAAAGTACGCCATTTTTAAACGGTACCTTGCATTCAACTTGAGTGTACGGCTGTGATCGTATGAAGAGGACGCTCCGCGCAGGATCTCATCGCCGGTCCTGGATAGCTTCACTCTGTGCTGTGCTGCCGGGATGAAGATAGAAGATGCCCCTGCGATGGATGAAGACTTCTCTCTGCCTGGATGAAGACTTCTCGCCGCCTGCATGGAGATCGATGTTCGGACTTCAGGAAGTGTGAGTAGATTTTATGGGGTTAGTGTAAGGTGTTTTTTTGGGTGTTTTTTTTTTTAGATTATGGTTTTTTGGACACTGTAAAAGAGCTAAATGCCCTTTTAAGGGCAATGCCCATACAAATGCCCCTTTAGGGGCGATGGGTAGCTTAGGTTTTATTTAGACTTGGTTGGTTGGGTGGGGGGTTTTACTGTTGGGGGAATTTGTATTTTTTTCTAGGTAAAAGAGCTGTTTTTTAATATATGTGTTCCAAGAACACACCCTATACCTTGCATGGTTATAATTTTATACAAGTATTCTAGTTACTAAGTAAACATTTTGCTTGAATTTTTTTCCAAGGATTTTTGGATGTTTCAAATTTGACACTTTTTGGACATGTTAAAAACATATTTTTACCTCTTTTTAAGGGCTGTTGGTAGTTTATTGTAGGTTAGGGGGTGTTTATTTTAGGGAGCTTTTTTTATTTTTAGGGCTATTAGATTAGGTGTAATTGTTTTTATTTTTGATCATTTCGTTTATTATTTTTTGTAAGCTTAGAGTTTTTTTAACTTTTCGTAATTTTAGTGTTTTTTTATTTTTTGTAATGCTAGATTTTTTTTATTTTTTTCGTAGTGTTAGTTTTTTTTTAAATTGTAATTTAGGGATTTTAATTGGTAGTTTTTATATTTTATTAGAATAGTAATTTTAGGCTAATTTATAGTTTAATTGTAGGTTTTTTTATATTTTACAGGTACGTTTTTATTTATTTTAAGATAGTTATATTGTAACTTTTAATTTAAAGTTTGGGAGGTGTTAGTTTTAGGGGTGTTTTGTGTTTAGTGTTTCGTGATGTGGGGGTCTGGTGTTTATGGGTTAATAGGTTTAGTTTATTAGTTACGATATGGGCGGCTGGCGGTTTAGGGGTTAATAGGCTTATTTAGTGTCGTCGATGTCGGTGAGCGGCGGATTAGGGGTTACTGGATTTATTTAGTGTTGGCGATGTGGGTGGGCGGCGGATTAGGGGTTAATGGGTTTATATAGTGTTGGTGATGTGGGTGGGCAGCGGAGTAGGGGTTAATAGGTTTATTTAATAGTCGCGTTGTGGGTGGGCGGCAGATTAGGGGTTAATTGGTTTAATATAGTGTTTGTGATGCGGGAGGGTGGCGGTTTAGGTGTTAATAGGTAATTTTTTAGGTGTTAGTGTACTTTGTAACATTTTAGTTATGAGTTTTGTGAAACATTTTTGTTTCACAAAATCCATACCTACTAGTCTCAGATGGCGGAATGGCTTGTGTCGGTATTGGCTGTAACTCAAGCATTTTAGCCGGACTGCACAACCTGTAATACAGTGCTATGGAAAATCCCGCTCTCAAATGTCATTTTTTTGAGTGCGGAATGGACGTTGCGTTACAGGCTAAAATTCTCGCAGTATAGCTATACCGCTGCAATTCGTAATATGCGTTACCAGCAATTCCAGCGAAATGGCCAATTTTTCAGCGGTAATAGCCATACCGCACTGTAACACAAAACTCGTAATCTAGGCAAATGTGCTCACTCCCAGCATTGATAAGTTAAAATGCAAGTCTGTCAAAATAACTGAAATAAGGGGGCAGTCTGCTGAGACTTAGATACAAAGTAATCAGAGAGGTACAAAGTGTATTAAAGGACCAGTATATACAGCAGATTTGCATACTCAACAAATGCTTGCTAAAACGACACTGCAATAGCACTTAGTCTGAACGTCAAATGAGTAGTAGATTTTTTCTGACAAATTTCAAAGTTATGTTTATTTCCACTCCCACTGTATCATGTGACAGCCATCAGCCAATCACAAATGCATATACATATATTTTCTAAATTCTTGCACATGCTCAGTAGGAGCTGGTGACTTTAAAAGTGTAAATATAAAGACTATGCACATTTGTTAATGGAAGTAAATTGGAAAGTTGTTTAAAATTGCTGCTCTATCTGAATCATTAAAGTTTATTTTGACTTGAGTGTCCCTTTAATATAACAATGTTGGTTATGCAAAGCTGGGGAATGGGTAACAAAGGGTTTATCTATCTTTTTAAACAATATACATTCTGAAGTAGACTGTCCCTTTATGTTAAATGGATTATTGATGCTCTTTGCAAAAAACCCAGTTGATGCACTTCAGAAGAGAACGCTGATTGACTGGAAAGAAGCCCAGTATGCTTTCTCGCATGAATTCTAATGGAATGGGATAGGGCCAATACAAATTGAGTCCTACTACTTTTTTGTGGCAACAATTTGAAATGATGAATTTAAGTTTCATGTAGGACACTGCAGTGAGAAGCGGGGGTGATTTTCTGCACCAAATAAAGGGAATTTCCAAATAGCTTCATCCAGCAAATTTAAAAATATCCAGTTGGCAAAGCCACTAGGGGGAGAAATTGCAAAATGAAGAGCTTGCTAGGAAATGATTGCTGGGGTTATACCTTAGTATAGTAATGACATAAATTAACTTTGTTACATTTGGGAAACAGGTTTACAACCATGTTATAAATGTCACACATCTCAAGTAATTAAAAACTCCACATTGATATTAAACAAACAATATAATAGTGAAGATAAAACAGACCACTTAATGCAGTAAAAGGAACACTGAACCCATGTATTAAATTATTAATTCAATAAAAAAAGTATGCTTGTTTTGTATTACTGTTCCTAACTACAACCCTGTGTGTATATATACACAAATACCCATAGGCTTAATCATTTATTTTGTAGTAAACACATTAGTTATACTTTAAAAAAGGATTTTAATTGACCACTGCAAATAGGATATGAAATACATAGGTAAAGCCTCACTCAGGAGTGGCAACATCACAGTAAACTGACACTCCCAGACTCTGTTTTGTTTGGGAGCTGCAATGTTTGTTGCTTCTGAGTGGGACTATCTAGTAATACAAAAGTGGCGGGCCATTTTTTGCAGTACAGAGGTCCCACCCCTTGCGCTCTCTCCCTCCCCCTCTCTTTTGCTCTCTCTCTCCCCCCTTCTCTTTTGCGCTCTCTCCCCCTCTGTTTTGAGCTCTCTCTCTCCCCCCTCTCTTTTGTGCTCTCTCTCTCCCCCTCTCTTTTGCGCTCTCTCTCTCCCCCTCTCTTTTGCACTTTCTCTCTCCCCCCTCTCTTTTGCCCTCTTGCTCTCCCCCCTCTATTGCGCTCTCTCTCCCCCTCTCTTTTGCGCTCTCCCCCCTCTCTTTTGCTCTCTCTCTCCCCTCTCTTTTGCTCTCTCTCTCCATCCCTCTCTTTTGCTCTCTCTCTCCCCTCTCTATTGCTCTCTCCCCCATCTCTTTTGCTCTCTTTCCCCTCTCTTTTGCTCTCTCTCCCCTCTCTCTCTCCCCCCTCTCTCTCTCCCCCCTCTCTCTCTCTCCTCTCTCTCTCTCCCCCCCTCTCTCTCTCTCTCCACCTCTCTCTCTCCCCCCTCTCTCTCTCCCCTCTCTCTCTCTCCTCTCTCTCTCTATCTCCCCCCCTTTCTCCCCCCTCTCTCCCCCTCTCCCCCCGATCTCCCCCCTCTCTCCCCCCTCTCTCCCCCCCCCTCTCTCCCCCCTTTCTCTCTCTCTCCCCCTATCTCTCCCTCTCCCCCTCTCTCTCTCTATCTCTCTCTCTCTCTCTGTCTCCCCCTCTCTCTCTCCCCCCCTCTCTCTCCCCCCTCCTTTTGCTCTCTCTCCCCCTTTTCTTTTGCTCTCTCTCTTACCCTCTCTTTTGCTCTCTCTCTTTACCCCTCTTATTTTCTCTCTCCCCCTTTATTTTGCCCTCTTTCCCCTCTCTTGCTCTTTCCCCTCTCTTATCCTATCTTTAGCTCTTTCCCATCTCTTTTGTTCTCTCCCCCTCTTTCTATCTCTCCCCCTCCTCTCTATCTCTCTCCCCTCTTTCTCGCGTGCACGACCGTGCCCGGCCCCGCCCCCTTCACGCCTGGCCACATCTCCTTCACGCCTGGCCACGCCCCCGCTCATGCCCGGCCACGCCCACTTCTGCCCACACCGCAGATCAGGTAGGGACTCTGAGGCAAGGTGTGTTTGTCCTTGTGCTGTCTCTACTGCGCATGACAGCTTCAGACAAACACACTTGGCCTTTTATAGTATAGGATGTAACATGATCACAGTGTAATTAATATTGTTTTGTGCACAGACATCTGTCGGTAATTAACGGCAGTGCAATAGCTCCCAACTCATAGCAACAGTATTACTTTCTGCTTGCTAGAAAATAATAGCAGACGTATCCTATGACTATCACTATTTCATGAGACTATTGCTAATGTGTCTTTTATCCGTTGCCTTGACCTGGTGTAAAATCAGTCTTAAACTGCAGTGATGAATAATAGATGATCCTCTGTATTGCATTACCCTCCTCTTAAATAAACAAATGAGTAGTTATTATTATTATCATTTATTTACAAAGCACCAATATTTTACGCAGCGCTATATAAAGGTATATTACAATCATGAGGGTACAATACAATAAAAACTTACATTGTGTAAGACTACACTGTACATTATTACACTTACATTGACAAAGTAAAAGGAGAGGAGCGCACTGCCCTTAAAGGGACAATAAATACTTAGAGATGGTAAAATAAAATGATAAATCATACACAGTATATATAAAAAGACTGCAATATACTTTAGTTATTTAGTTTGTCGCCTTTTCCTGTTATTCCATTCTGAAATTGTGAGCTTTTCAGTTCTTGTTAGAAATGGAAGTGCAGAACACTGTTATATCCCACACAGCCATTGGCAGCTCCCATTGTTTTATAGACACTAAAACTTTACACTTTAAACAGTTAATGAAACTTTAAAAATACATCTACGTGTTATTCTCAGACTAATCTTTTCTTTGAATGCGTCATTCTATCTAATAGATACAAATATATTAATTAAAAGTTTTCTATTTCAAATATTGCATAATTTGAATATTGCATTAAAGAAACCATTAGAAATATTATTATATTAAACAACAGGGCTGGACTGGGACCAAAAATAGGCGCGGGCATTTGAAGGCAAATCAGCCCCTCCCCATTTCATATTTATAATAATCTATGTGTAAGGCACAGGTAACCATCTTGGAAAAGAGGTACAGGCAGCTTTCCAGATATAAGCTACAGTTTGCCATCTTGGAAAAAGGCACAGACAACCAGGGTCGGCTCCAGAACAAATGAAATGGGGGGGCATTTTTTTTCACGAGGGGGCACACATTTACACACACATGCACAGTTATACATACACTCGTATACACACTTATATACATTTATACACACATATACATATATATAGATATATGTGTGTGTATATAATGCTTATGTGTATCTATATATATAGCTATATACAGAATAAATTAAACTTGCACTCACTGGATTTTTAGAAAAGGTGCTTTATTTAGCAAAAAAAAGAGAAGTTTAGGGGATCAATCACCCCTTCATCAGGTCTGATGAAGGGGTGATTGATCCC
The DNA here is from genome assembly GCF_027579735.1 of Bombina bombina. NCBI lineage: Eukaryota > Metazoa > Chordata > Amphibia > Anura > Bombinatoridae > Bombina > Bombina bombina. The sequence goes on from NC_069505.1 coordinate 405,669,451, forward strand.
CGAAACATCACTTTTTTGTGCTAAATAAAGCACCTTTTCTAAAAATCCAGTGAGTGCAAGTTTAATCTATTCTGTATCAAACCGTGCCTGCACCCTGGTAGATGCCTTTTAAGTGAGAGTGCGCTTTCTCTGCTTTATTTTATATATATATATATATATATATATATATATATATATATATATATATATACACACACATACACACACACACATACATACATATATATACACACACACAGACATATATATACAGGTTCGGTGTTTATACTGATCTAAATTCACCATATATTTAATACACAGTACCATATTGCTTTATTACTTCTGATAAACATGAAAAATCACTTTATTGCAAGTAAAAATTTACAGGGACTGAGGGATTAACTTCATCATTCAAAATAGATGAAACAATGATGAAGTTAATCCCTCAGTCCCTGTAAATTTTTACTTGCAATAAAGTGATTTTTCATGTTTATCCAAAGTTTCCCTTTCTTGCTATTTTGAATGCTATAAATTTAGAGGCAAGAATAACTCTCAAGGTTCAAGATCATGGCTTTTGTAAATTCCATAAGGAACATCTTAGAAAGGTGATCTCTTTTAGCCCAAAACATAACTAATAGAGTTAAACATCAAATGAAATGTGTCAGACAGTCAGACTCAGTTCTTTAGCTCCCTACATATAATAAGTAGCTAAAGAAGAGCTTTATATACAGCTGAGTCTGACTGTCTGACACATTTCATTTGATGTTTAACTCTAAATTAGAGTATTCTTTCTACTAAAAACAAACTAAAGTCTGACTCTGAAGAGATGACTTCCGGTCCGGCAGCCCACCAGCTCCTTCACTTGCCGCCTAAGACCTCGCCCTTCCAGTGATGCCATGAACTGCTATGTGCTCAGACTGAGCCTCAGCCTGCTGCAATACCGCGGCTGCTGCCTCAAATGCGAAGTTAAAGTTGTGTGCGCATGGCGTGCCGCATGTGGGTGGGTGGAGCTTCAGCTGAGCAGCCAGCCAGGAGTCAGGAGACAAGGTGATCATCATAATATGTGGACAGGATTCAGGATTTATACACAGTCACCCGGTCCACATATTGCAGGGCAGCACTCTGGTCTGCCAGTGCCAAGCCTTTAAGTCAGTCAGTGTATTGTAAGTCGTCGTCACTTGACTGATTGACTTACTTACTTACCGGCTCCTTCTCCAAGTCTTCACGCTGAGGCTGAGCTTATTATGATGGCCACACGCAGTTACCACTAAGTCACACACTCTTCCCTCCCCCCATCGAGAACAAAATTCAAAGGCCAACAAAAATATATATACATATATATTACATACACTGACTTAATTAGTGTTAAAACTATTTTTCTTCATTTTGCCTCACCTGCCGAGGGGAGGGGGCACAGCATTAAATTTTGGCGGGCATTGCCCCCCAATGCCCCCCCTGGAGCTGACCATGCTGACAACTACATAGATTTAAAAGGGATAAAAAGGTCAAAATTGAAACATGCATGGGCGCATATCAATTTTAAATAGAAGCATTTATGCAATATACAGTATATAAGTAAAAGTTATTACTGTTTTTCAGTGGCATACGCACATATGCTGTGAGGGTCTGTGCACCAGTATTCAAGTTCAGAGACCAGGTGGTGTGTGTTGTGTCCCTGCTGTGCGGTTTGAATACTGGTGCATGGGGCCTCAAACCATATGTGTGTATGCTGCTAAAGACCAATAATAACTTTTACTAGAAGCATTTTTGCTACAAACAGCTATCTTGAAAAGCACATATAACTGTCACAAATAGCCATCTTTGAATAAGGCACACATATCTCTCATTGTGGAGGTTGAGCCTTGCTGGCCTGGTATCCGTGAGAGTGCTCCCCCATTGAAAAGTCCAGCAGACCCGGCTAGATCCACGCACGGCTATCTGGGGAGCATTCCCATTGTTTTTTTCCCGGCCGATATTGGATAGTGAAATTTAAGGGCTACAAGGTTAAACTCCACCGCAATAGGCATCCATTGTCCCCAGAAACTCCTTTGAGCCAAACCAGGGGGTTGTGGTCCGTGAGAACGGTGAAGGCCTGTCTGTACAGGTATGGTTGTAGCTTTTTCAGGGCCCACACCAGGGCCAGGCATTCCTTCTCCACCGCCGCATAGCCTACCTTCCTTCCTACTGATGTAGGCTACGGGGTGGTCGTGCCCCTCTTCAACCACCTAGCTCAGCACTGCCCCAACCTGAACATGGAGGCATCTGTATTAATACAAAAACGTTTGGTTGGGTTAGGAGCGGCCAGGATAGGGGCAGTAATCAAGGCTGTCTTAAGGCTTTGGAAGGCGGCCTCACACTCTTCGACCACAGGACCTGTCGGGGCAACTGTTTTCAAGTTAGGTCAGTCAGGGGTTTTGCCAGGGCACTCTAGTTGGGGACAAATGTGCGGTAGTACCCTGCAGACCCTAGAAATGCTAAGACCTGGGTCTTGGTCTTGGATGTTGGCCAGTTTGTGACTGCTTCCCGCAGCCTACTCGGTGTCCAAGGTATTGGACCTCTGAGCGGCCTATCATACATTTGTCAGGCTTCAGGGTCAGCCCAGCGGCCCTGATGCGGTCTAGAACGATGCCTAGTTGGACCAAATGGTTCTTCCAGGTGTTGCTGTAGATCGCAATATCATCTAGGTATGCGCATGCATAATCCTGGAGGCCATCCAAGAGGTGATCTACCATCTTCTGGAAGGTCACTGGAGCATTCTTCATCCCAAACGGCATGACCGTAAACTGGTATAGGCCAAAGGGTGTGATGAACGCCAACTTTGGAATGGACTCCAGGGCCAGGGGGATCTGCCAGCACCCCTTGCAAAGGTTTAGCATGGTTAGGAAGTTGCCGCGGGAGATGCGATCTAGAAGGTCATCAACCCGGCACATAGGGTAGGCATCGGTCATGGTATCATTAAGCCTATGGTAGTCTATGCAGAACCGGGTGGTCCCGTCCCATTTGGGCACCAGTACCACCGGGGATGCCCAGAGGCTGTTGGACGGTTCAATAACACCCATGTCCAGCATCTCCCGAACTCGCTGCACATATTTTCCCTAACTGCCTCGGGGACCCAGTACGCTTGCTGTACCGGGGTCTCCACTTGGTGCACCGCTGCCGTGGTGCACGCAGGGGTCATGGAGAACATGTCTCGCCAGTTCCCTAGCACCTGTCTGACTTGTTCCCTCTGCTTATTCTCTAGCCTCTTATCTAACTGTATGTCACCTACGCCTGGGGGCATCCTGTTTCACCCAGGGAGCTCCGGCATGGGAAGACTCTCTGAGTCCTCCACAGCTAGAGCACAGATGGTGGCTATGTCCTCTGCCCTTTCCTGGTATGCCTTCAGCATATTCACATGAAAGGTCCGGCGGACCCAGTCATCTGAGCATTTGGCTACCAGATAGGTTGTGTCATTCAGCTGTTTTACTACTCGGTAGGGTCCCTGCCAGGAAGCATGTTGCTTGTCTGTTTTGACAGGCTTCAGAGCCAGGACCTTCTGCCCTACGTCTAGGGTCCAAGTACGAGCATTCCGGTCGTACCACCGCTTCTGCCTACCTTGAGCCACCTGAAGGTTCTCTCGCACCCTCTCAGTGAGGTCCTTCAGTCGGTCCCTGAACTATAGGATGTACCCCACAGTAAAGTGTCCTTCCTCCCCAACTGATCCTTCCCAGTGGGCTCTTAAGAGGTCTAGGGGCCCACTCACCCTCTACCTATATACTAATTCAAAGGGGGAGAACCCAGTAGATTCCTGGGACTCCTCTCGGTATGCAAACAGTAGGTGCGGCAGGTATCTTTCCCAATTTTTGTTCAAGGCCGAGAACATTCTAAGCAACTGATTCAGGGTCCCGTTGAACCTCTCACATTACCCATTAGTCTGGGGGTGGAATGGAGCACTTTGCAGGGGTTTTATCCCGCAAAGCCTCCACAGCTGCTGGGTGAGCTCAGCAGTGAACTGGGTCCCCTGGTCTGAGATCACTTCCCGGGGAAAATCCACCCTGGAGCAGTGCATCCGCCACTGTATCTGCCTGGATATTGGACAGGGGGATTGTCTCTGGGTACCGGGTGGCATAATCTACCACTGTTAGAATATACTTTTTCCCGGAGGAGCTGGGACGGGACAAGGGGGGGCCAACAATATCTACAGCTACCCGGCTAAAGGGTTCGTCAATGATGGGGAGAGGGTGCAAGGAGGCTTTGGAGTGTTCTCTGGTCTTGCTTACTCTCTGGCAAATGTCACAGGTCCTGCAATACTGCCTAACATCCCCTGTAACACTTGGCCAAAAGAAGGTCTGAGTCAGTCAGAAATGGGTCCTAGTGACTCCTAGATGTCCGGCTAGGGGAATGTCATGCCCTATATGCTGCAGCTCATACCGATATTTCTGTGGTACTTCCAGCTGGTGGTTGGGCAACTGCCCTCTCTCTCTCTCTGTGACCCTGTATAGGATCCCTTTCTCCCACTCAAAACGGTCCCCCCCTGGGCCCAGGGGAACAGTCCCTACCCGGGCATGGTAAGGGGCTAGGGTCGGGTCTCTCAATGTCTCCTGGATGAAGTCAGTAGAGCACGCCCAGGAGATCTGGTCGGTGGTTGGGGTAGGAGTCAGTGCGGAGTGGCTTACCTGTGTCCTCAGATCAAGTGTGGTAGTCTGTCGACCGGCTTGCTGGCGGGTGGTGACAGGGCAAGCATCCAAGGGGCTGTCCCATACGAAGGAGGAAGCGAGGTGTCCCAGGTTGTTCCCTAACAAGACCTCAGTGGGCAAATGGTTCATAACCCCTACTTCCACAGCAATGGAGTCAGCACCCCAATCCAGGTGCACCCATACAGTAGGGATCTGGAGCACCGCACCCCCAGCCACACAAACTGCAAGAGACTTCCCTGTTTGGTCCTAATGGGTGACCATGTGTGGCTGGACAAGGATAACATTTGCCCCACTGTCTTTGTAATCCCTGGGCCAGTCGGCCATTGATCCAGATGACCTGACAGTGGTGCAGGCGGTTGTCTCTGGTGGCGGGGTCCACCTCATGTAGGACCCCGACCTCTTCCTCTGCCCATTCAGCATAATCTGCAGGGCCCTCTGCGTCTAAGTAGTGGGCGGTGGCTCTGTAGCCTCCAGCCGGAGCGCTTGTCCGCTGAGCCGGAGGGGAATTCTTTAGCCTCTCCACCGCTGGGCAGTGCCTTCAGATATGACTCATCTGACTGCAGCAAAAGCACCCCCGAGGTGAGCTGGTCCTGGAGAGGTGGGCAGGCGCTGGTTGGGTTCGGGGGTACTGGGGAGGCGCCGGGGGTGAGCAGGGGGGGTAGAGGAGCAGGTCACCAGTCGAGGCTCAGGGCAGGCCTGACGCTGGGCATCCAAGTACAGCCAGAAGAGTCCTTCCTATACCTGGAACATTCCACTATGTAACAGAGCAAAGTGACTATAGCGGAACCCACCCAAATAACCAGACAGAACCAGTATTCGGGTGAAACAAAGAACAACTTTATTGTGGCAACAAACTGCTTATATACACATACACATCTTGAAAAGGAGTCTTATATGACCCTCAGATCTCCCTCCATTCCCACCCCTCCAGACAGGCTGGCGCCCCCCATAGTAGTTATAGTCCTATAGATTCCCAGCAATATGGAGGTGGTTAATCCAGGGTGATCCCGGGGGAGCGATGGCACTTCCAGGGTTTTGTTGGAAAGCTCTCTAGATGCCACAGTCCAAAAAGCGACATGATCCATTGCTGGGGACCATAGCTACGGGTGATCAAACGTACACTGGGAAAGCCATGGGAAGTAGGAGTTGTAGGGGGGGGTCCGAAACCCCAAGTTCCCAAAGGAGCTCCCCTCCGGCAATCACCCCACCTCTTGCCTGCCCTAGGGGGTACAAACCCACAAAAGAGCAGAGGACAGGGATAGTAGTGATAGTATTACACTACAGAAAGTGTGTACATCATGAGCACTCAAGAACTCAAAATCATCAATATGGAGTAATCTTCAAATGTGAAGCATGCGGAAGAGACAAAAAGGCTAATTAAAAATTAACTTTTATTGAGTATAATTTAAGATATTTTACCCATTAAAACGCAAGACAAACATATGAAGCTAATCATGAATGTCAGACACCAATATTCTGCTAATGAGATATAGTACTGAAGTCGTGTACTATAGTCAGCTAACGTATCATATATAGCAAGGATTAAACTAAATCAGTGGGTAGACCAGTCTGAGTATTATTACCCCCCACTAAAAATAGAATGGAAATGAGTGAAGATAAAATTGACTACAATTGGCAACCCCAATGGCAATAGTATCGGATTAGGGGTAATTTAGTCACTATGGATGAAGTTAAAGTGTAGAAGGACACAATTGGCTTAATAACTGACAGGGAACCCCTATGATAGAAAAGAATACTAACGGCGAGATTATGAGTTTTGCGTTAGAGGCTATGCAGAGTTTTCAGAAACCTGTCGTTAAAAGACAAAAAGTGAGCGTTGAGCAAAATTTTGCTCCAAATCTCACTCCAATACCAGCGCTGCTTAAGTCAGTGGTGAGCTGCTCGTGCTCGGTTTCCCCATAGGAATCAACGGGGAGAGCCGGCTAAAAAAAAGTCTAACACCTGCAAAAAAGCAGCGTAAAACTCAGTAACGCAGCCCCATTGATTCCTATGGAGAAATAAAAGTTATGTTTACACCTAACACCCTAACATGAACCCCGAGTCTAAACACCCCTAATCTTACACTTATTAACCCCTAATCTGCCGCCCCCACATCACTGACACCTACATTATATTATTAACCCCTAATCTGCCGCTCCGGACATTGCCGCCACCTACTTTATACTTATGAAGCCCTAATCTGCTGCTCCCAACATTGCCGCCACCTACATTATATTTATTAACCCCAAATCTGCCTTCCCCAATGTCGCCGCAACCTACCTACACTTTTTAACCCCTAATCTGCCACCCCCAACGTCGCCGCCACTATATTAAAGTTATTAACGCCTAAACCTAACACCCACTAACTTAAATATAATTTAAATAAATCTAAATAAATATTCCTATCATTAACTACATTATTCCTATTTAAAACTAAATACCTATAAAATAAACCCTAAGCTAGCTACAATATAACTAATAGTTACATTGTAGCTATCTTAGGGTTTATTTTTATTTCACAGGCAAGTTTATATTTATTTTAACTAGGTAGAATAGTTATTAAATAGTTATTAACTATTTAACAACTACCTAGCTAAAATAAATACAAAATTACCTGTAAAATAAAACCTAACCTAAGTTACACTAACACCTAACACTACAATATAATTAAATAAATTAACTAAATTAAATACAAGTACCAAAATTAAATTAAATTAGCTAAAGTACAAAAAAAACAAAACACTAAATTACAGAAAATAATAAACAAATTACAGATATTTAAAGGGACAGTCTAGGCCAAAATAAACTTTCATGATTCATATAGAGCATGTAATTTTAAACAATTTTCCAATTTACTTTTATCACCAATTTTGCTTTGTTCTCTTGGTATTCTTAGTTGAAAGCTTAACCTAGGAGGTTCATATGCTAATTTCTTAGACCTTGAAGCCCACCTCTTTCAGATTGCATTTTAACAGTTTTTCACCACTAGAGGGTGTTAGTTCACGTATTTCATATAGATAACACTGTGCTCGTGCACAAGAAGTTATCTGGGAACAGGCACTGCAAGTCTGTCAAAAGAACTGAAAAAAGGGGCAGTTTGCAGAGGCTTAGATACAAGATAATCACAGAGGTTAAAAGTATATTATTATAAATGTGTTAGTTAGAAAAGGGCATTTGGATGAGGACTTCGGCCCGGCTTGGATGAAGATGTCTCCCGGTAAGTTGATCTTCAAGGGGTTAGTGTTAGGTTTTTTTAAGGGTGTATTGGGTGGGTTTTATTTGTAGGTTAGGGTTTGGGCCTGCAATAGAGCTAACTGCCTTTTTAAGGGCAATGCCCATCCAAATGCCCTGTTCAGGGCAATGGGTAGCTTAGGTTTTTTTTAGATAGTATTTTATTTGGGGGGTTGGTTGTGTGGGTGGTGGGTTTTACTGTTGGGGGGGTTGTTTGTATATTTTTTTTTACAGGTAAATTTGCTGATTACTTTGGGGGCAATGCCCCGCAAAAGGCCCTTTTAAGGGCTATTGGTAGTTTAGTTTAGGCTAGGGTTTTTTTATTTTGGGGGGGATTTTTTATTTTAATAGGGCTATTAGATTAGGTGTAATTAGTTTAAATATCTGTAATTTGTTTATTATTTTCTGTTATTTAGTGGGGTTTTTTTGTACTTTAGCTCATTTAATTTAATTTAGGTAATTGTATTTAATTTAGTTAATTTATTTAATTATATTGTAGTGTTAGGTGATAGTGTAACTTAGGTTAGGTTTTATTTTATAGGTACTTTTGTATTTATTTTAGCTAGGTAGTTATTAAATAGTTAATAACTATTTAATAACTATTCTACCTAGTTAAAATAAATACGAACTTGCCTGTAAAATAAAAATAAACCCTAAGTTAGCTACAATGTAACTATTAGTTATATTGTAGCTAGCTTATGGTTTATTTTATAGGTAAGTATTTAGTTTTAAATAGGAATAATGTAGTTAATGATAGGAATATTTATTTAGATTTATTTAAATTATATTTAAGTTAGTGGGTGTTAGGTTTAGGGTTAGACTTAGGTTTAGGGGTTAATAACTTTAATATACAGGCTGCAACGTTGGTGGCGGCAGATTAGGGGTTAAAAAGTGTAGGTAGGTTGCGGCGACATTGGGGAAGGCAGATTAGGGGTTAATAAATATAATGTAGGTGGCGGCGATGTTGGGGGCAGCAGATTAGGGGTTCATAAATATAATGTAGGTGGCGGCGATGTCCGGAGAGGCAGATTAGGGGTTAATAATTTAATTTTAGTGTTTGCGATGCGGGAGGGCCTCGGTTTAGGGGTTAACAGGTAGTTTATGGGTGTTAGTGTACTTTTTAGCACTTTAGTTATGAGTTTTATGTTACGGCATTGTACCATAAAACTCTTAACATCAGACTTTTAAATGCGGTAGGACTCTTGACAGGAGAGGGTGTACCGCTCACTTTTTGGCATCCCAGGACAGACTCGTAATACCGGCGCTATGGAAGTCCCATAGAAAAAAGACTTTACGAAGTATACGTAAGTCATTTTGCGGTAAGGCCAAAGAAGTGTGCGGTGACCCTAAACCTTCAAGACTCGGAATACCAGCGGGCGTAAAAAAGCAGCATTAGGACCTTTTAACGCTGCTTTTTTACCCTTTTTAACACAAAACTCGTAATATAGCCGTAAATTAGTTAGACTATATAATCCTATAGTGCACAACCGGTATATAGTGCAATATTATGCTATCAATGTGTTACAACCTGATCCTAGGTAGTGGATGTAAGAGTGATTGTTATACTGTACGTGGCTATACTTCTCTCAAACGGAGACAAGTGTGGCCGATCTGGGCACAAATAGAATTACAGATAAGTGCAGTGTTGATTAGATCCTGAGTACACTCAATAATTACTAAGTCAAGGAAATGATGTGCCAGAGTATATGGTAATATCCAAGTATTCCTTATTACTGTATTGTGCTTGTGTCTCTAAGACATTACCTGCATTCATGGTTGATATAGAGATATACTGTTGTCTATAGCAATGTCCTAAATAAAGTTACCTTAAATGAATTCATAGGAGGATATGCTAAGGGTCAACATTAGACAGCGATATTGCGTTAGTATCTCTATAGCCACTGCCTGCATTCAGGGTTGTATGGGGAATAACCTGTAGTATAAGGCAATGTCCAAATAATTGTTACAAGGTGTATTCATAGGAAGTTACACAAACGATTAGATAGCGCTGTTATGCTGGTGTCTCTAAGACACTGTCCACAATTAGGCTTAAGTTGAAGATATACTATAGTAATGAGCAATATCCAGAAATAAGTTACCCTAGGTGAGTTTGTGGAGGGTTGCACAAATGGTCGATACTAATAGCAGTATTACGCTAGTGTCACTAAGACACTGCCCGCATTCTATTATGCTATCACTGTGTTATGAACTGATCCTAGGTAGTGGATGTAAGTGTGATCGTAATACTGTACATGGGTATGCTTCTCTCAAACGCAGAAAAGTAAGACCAGTCTGGACACAAATGTAATAAAAATAAGTGCAGCAGTGATTAGATCCTGAGTGGACTCTATAATTACTAAGTCATGGAAATCATGTGCCAGCATTTATTGTAGTATTCAAGTGTCCATTATTACGATATTGTGCTAGTGTTTCATTGGGGCCTATTTATCAAGGAGACATTGTGGCCTATTTAACAATTATTTGGACATTGCCTTATACTTGAGGAAGTTGCTTAATAGACCGTTTTTGTTGCTGGTGTTGGGTACAAAGTAGCCTGCTTTTCATTGTTAAATTTATTGGCTGTTGGAACCTCCATTTTTAAAATTTTGTAATTGATTCACAAATATTTAAATAAATGTTGATAATGCATATGAAAGATACATATGATGTGTTGCACCTTTTAGTTGCTAGCAATACATAGAATAATGAATTACTTCTTCAGTCCAGTAACACACAGATCTGATATTTTTACCTGATTAGCTGCCAGTAATTCACAGATCAATTACTTTATTCTTTGTGTGTTTGATGCTCACAGATAAGTAATTTTACCCTTTATCCGCCAGTAACACACACACAATGATATAAGCTCTTTGTTCCAGTAACACACAGAGGATCAGTGACTTCTGCTCCCTTAGTGGCCAGTAATAAATCCAGGGCAATAACTTAATCCCGTTGTGCCAATAAAGCACAGAGATCAAATATTTTAGCCCCTCCTCCTGTGCCAGTAAAACACATAAAGAAATTATTTAGTATCACACACAGATTAGTAATTTTGCACATAACTCAACAATTAAGGCTCTTTTGTGTGTTAAAATGCTATAATTTTCTGTAGTTAGTGAGAGTATTGTTCTCTGTATTCTTTGCCCTGCATGCAGGCTCCACCTAAAGCTATAAATATTACTGTAGTCATCTTGGAAAGACCATGGTTTTATTTATAAATGAAGGAACTTCAACAGCTGCTTGGAGCCAATATGGACATTTGTCACAAAACTGGGACAGCTGATCTAAGCTTGGGACACATATCTATAAGACTTATGAGTATTACCCATTAATGGAAGAACAGAGATAACTACTGTGGTCAATACTAGTAATTAATTCACTGCTTTTATTGAAAAATGAATGGGAAGGGAAGAAGGAACAGGTTTTTTTTACTCATAAATGCTACTGGATCATGAAATTGGCTAGTAAGTATATTAATCTGAGTTATAAGCAGCGCACTGTACAAAATAAACGATAAATCATCTTAATTGCAAATGGGTAAATCTATTTCCTATAACAGAGTGCAGTCGCTCTCCTAATACACACAATCAATAAGCCTTAAAAGAGGCCCTGTGCTTTCCTCTAATTGAAAAAGGGATTCAGCTGTTTTATTTGGATAAAATTAGTGATGCGCCAATAGATAGATTTACTCCCATATTATGCTGTTATTTAATAAATATTTCTGCTTGTTCTCAGCTTTGTTGTACATCAGTGTTTGTCTTTAATTCTAAATATCAATTAGCAATGATTAACCTCTTGGCTGCTTGAGGCTGGATCAAATTGTTTTGTGATTAACCCCTTGGCTTAAAGAGAAGCTGGATCCCATTGCTTTAGTGATGATTAACCCCTTGGATGCCAGAGGGGTTGGATCACATTGCTTAAATGATCCCCTTGACAGCAGAAGATCCTGGATCACATTGCTTTAGTGATAATTAACGCCTTGACTGCAGGAGAGACTGGATCATATTGCTTTAGTGATAATTAACCCCTTGCCTGCAGGAGAGGCGGGATCACATTGATTTAAATGGATACTAAACCCAATTTCTTTTCTTTAATGATTCAGATAGAGCAGCAATTTTAAGCAACTTTCTAATTTTCCCCTATTAACAATTTTACTTCGTTCTCTTGCTATCTTTATTTTAAAAGCAGGATTGTAAAGCTTAGGAGCTGGCCAATTTTAGGTTCAGAACCTGGGTTATGCTTGCTTATTGGTTGGCTGAATGTAGTCACCAATAAGCAAGTGCTATTCAGGGTGCTGAAGCTAAAATAGGCTGGCTCTTAAGCTTCACATTCCTGCTTTTTAAATAAAGATAGCAAAGAACAAAGAAAAATTGATAATAGGAGTAAATTAGAAAGTTGCTTAAAATTGCTGCTCTATCTGAATCATTAAAGAAAACAATTGGGTTTAGTGTCCCTTTAATGATGATTAACCCCTTGGCTGAAGTAGAGGCTGGATGACAATGCTTTAGTGATGATTAACCCCTAAGTCATATCTTAGCTAGACTCCCCTGAAATGCCCAGCTAACTCCCACAGAACGCCTACACCTACATAATGTCTGCAATCTACCTGACTAATAAAGTATACAACAAACAAACTTTAAAATAATAAAACCAAAAATAAAAAAGAACTACATTTTAAATTAGATATAATACTTAAAGTAATATGCATTATATTTGACAATGTGTATCATTTTAACATTGGATTTAAATGTAATGCTAGAATAAACTATTAACCCCTTGCACACCCTCACCCCAAGTGCAACCTACACTATTAACTCCTAATCTGCCATAGCCTAAAGACATAACCACCCCCTAACCTATAAACCCCTACACCACCACAACCCTCCAACGCAATAAGCCCCCTAACCTATTAACCCCCTTATCCACCACAATCCCCAGTGCAAACTACTCCTACACTACTTCTACCTAACACTGAACCCCCTAAGACCAAAGATCCCTAAGTTACAAAAAAATAACAAACATCAAATTTACAAAAAATAATAAAACCTAACATTACTGAAAAAAAAAAAAACTACCGAAAATAAAAAACACACAGTTATGCCTATACTAACCTTAAGGACCCCTTAAAAAAACAAAAAACACCAAAATAAAAAACCATAACTAACACTAAGAGTTACTATAACAATAACACTTGGATTTCTGGTGTTGGCGGCGATCCAAGATGACCTTTGTCGCTCTCTGTAAAATTTTGATATTTTATAGCAGATTGTGGTCATAGCTAGTGCCATCCCTTTTTCCCTTAATGGTATAGCTGTTCGGGAGCTCCATAAGATCAGGAAAGACACCTCTTGGTTGCCGAGAAGCAAAAACAGTTGGTTAATACCAGAAGGTACTCAGGGCTCAATGATTGAAAGCTCTCTGGGCTGGCGAGATTATTAAAGAATGCTCGCCAGTCCTTCTATTTCCCTGGTGGAATGATCTAAAGCCATTTTTTACCTGAAAACAGGGTGTCTCGCTAAGGGGCGTATACTGCATTGTCATATGAAATGTGCACAACAAAATTCGTATTTCACACATCATAAAAAACAAATATTTGAACCATTCACACAAAAATAAGCAGGGAAAAATTGTATTGTTAAGGCGAATCAAAAATCGTATGTTAACAAAAATGTAAAATTAGTATGTAATTTACACAGGAATAAATCAAATTAAATATGTACAGCGTAAATCGTAATTGTAGTACACTGGATGTGCAAAAATCACACAGAAATTTGAATGTATAAATACAAAATGCAAAGCGTAATTGTTGTTTTTCGTAAAATGGGCTGAACATTAGCGTTCCATGGGCGTATATGACAATGTCTCACTAATCCCAGCGTAATTCTATAAAGATTTTCGCACTGCAGATATCACAGTTTTTTGTCGCCAACTAAAAGGTGGCGAGCTTCTCTCAAAACAATACAAACACTTATAACCACAATAGAAATACAAACGCATACAAAAACATAGGCGAATGTAAGATGCTGTAAGCAGAAAGCAGCGTAATGTGAGTTATTTTGGCTGTAGGATTTTAATTTTAAAGTGCTCCCCCTGCTCCCTGCTAACTTCGCACTAAGGAGCGAAGTTTCCCTATTCAGCGAGCTTCATTACTTTTAATAGGAGCCATCTCGCAACTCGCAGGGACTGCCCCTTTTTTACGATCATTGCACCGGGGCAGCCTTGCGAGTGTCAGCGAGAAAAAGAAGGTTTGAGCTGGCAAAGAATATATCATCGAGCTCTCATTGAGAAGTAAAGCTAACAACGTGGCATAGAGCTCACCTTAAATGGCACCATGAGCAAGCCCAGCTTAGAGACTGATGACTGGACCTAGAATATTATCTCTGCACTATCAACTCAGTTCTTGCCAGCATCCAATAAATTGGAACAAGATGTGCAGATTGCCCCAATTACAGACACCGCCATGGATGCACCAGACATCATGACACCTGGACTCTCCGTGGATAGATGCACCGGCTGCAAGTATGTCTCTATCTGAACAAAGTACAGCCACGCCTGAAGGGCTACTACCTGCTTCAGTTGGGGCTCCGACAAATTTGATGAAGACCTATGCTCCTGACACCTATAATGCACTTCCCCCTAAACCCGCTATAGTTAATCCGATCCTGCCTCGAGCATTGGAAAATCGGCTGACCTCCCACCAGATACCATGAGCAGTAAAGTCTGTTTGATCTGTTTTCACACCGATCAACTCCATCTACACTGTACTCTTGGCATTAGATCGGCTATATGGAGAGCGGGGAAATACAGCTGGGCACAACAGTCGACATGTTGGAAGCATTGCATAGACCTTAACTTTGCTTTGGCACTTAAAGCCTGCTTCATTTGCATTTGGGCGGAAGGGAATAGGTTGAACGCATCCAATTCTATGTAACTAGCAGTGTTGTGTGCCGTATAAAAGGGATACCAGTGTTCATACCCTGACAACCAACACTGCCACAATAGCCATTGTATAAAAACAACATTCATCCTGCAGAAATAGATGGACAACTCCTCCTAAAGAATTTGCGTGATTGGTTTCTTATTTTACGTATACATGTGTACTGTTGAGCAAACTTTCTTGTTGACTACTAATTAGATATATTGTTGTTGAATGTGTTGTTTGGGCACTAAAACATTATTAGGAAGTACTAGGTTATAATATACCTTGTATATTTTCCTATACTTAATTCCCTCCTGTTTATTCTGCCAGTGCTATAGAGACAAGGTCCTTACAATGTTATTAGAATTATAGGCACAATGCTAAAAGCTCACAATAAAACAGCTCCATACCCACTTATAAGTGAGATATAGCGTTAAAGATATGAGGTTGCTGTCTCAAATGTAACCCTATACTATTTAGACTCTTAAAAAGACACTGCTTGTTACAACTATCACATCACTAATGCTAGATAACTGCAATTATATTCTAGAGGACAAGTAAATACCCACCTGCCCCCTTCTTTTCATACTAAGATAAGATTGTCCCCTTGCTGCTAAAACTTGGTTATAAAAAAAATCTTGCTAAGTTCTGGAATATTGTTAAAGACTACACTTTCTAATGTACATATAAATAATAGAGCTACCCTTGGTGCTTTGGTTAGTTTAAGACTGTTATGAATTTATGTTTTGTTTTGTATTTGTTTTGTTTATTTTGCCCTTTTTTAATTCTTATTTTTATTGAGGTTTGGTTTACAGCAAAACAAGTATGCAATAATTCACATAACAAAAGAATATATATATATATATATATAAATAAATAAGAGATATTCACTTTTCTTTTCAAATATTACAAATACATAGTAGTAATTGCTGCGACTTATAAAGTTATACCTAAGTTAAACAACGATTTAAGCAAAGTTTGCAATGAATAATAACTGCTACAGTAAAGATTATCCTCTGATCTAGCCAACATATATTGTATTTTAAGCATTAAACACAGAGAAAAAGAAAAGGCGAGGATGGAGAACCCACTTATTATTATACGGAGTCACTGGCTGATATCACGTTTGTATTGTTCCCAATAAAATTTTATGTTGTGACAAAAATCTATTTTTTGTTTCCTGTAGTATCCATATCCCTGTAATATCAATAGCTCTTCTGTTCTTGCTAACCATAATTGTGTAGGGGGAGTTATTGGTTTCTTCCAATGTGGACTTGGCCCCATTAATGACCATTTGGAATAATTCTAGTCTAATTTTACAAGTGCTAGGGGGTCTTTCATTCAATAGGGCGTGTGTGGGTTGGAGCCTGTAAGTTTTTTCTAATAGATATTTTCCCAATCTCTCAACTTCCACCCATAGCGGCTTAATTCTACTATTCCCACCAAACATGTAACATATTACCTATGCAGCCACACTCCCTCCAACATAGGTTTGAGCTTTGGGGATACACAAGTTTTAGGCGAGCTGGGGTTAAATACCAGCGAGTCAAAATGTTATATTTTAATTCTAAAATCTGTGCTGAGTTTTAGGATCTATGAGTGTGTCTAAAAATGATCTGCCATTCTTTTAAGGTTATTTGTCTGTTAAGTTCCAAATTCTATTTCCCTGTATAAGTAGGTAGTGTGTTAGTATGTGATTTTAATAGGAGACGTTTGGCTAGAGCTAGGGTGCCCCGTTTTGGATGATTTTCTAATTTCTTTTTTTTTTATATGTCCTGTTTGTTCACAAAATTGAGAAGCAAAAATACTGCTGGTATTATACAAACTATAATAATATTGTATGTCTCTGCTTCTCTAATTACAGTTTTTTTTTTTGTTTATATTTGTTTAATTAGTTTAAAAATGAGAACATTAAGCAACAGTGTGAGAGGGTCTATTTAAAGGGACAGTATACACTCATTTTCATATAACTGCATGTAATAGACACTACTATAAAGAATAAGATGCACAGATACTGATATAAAAATCCAGTATAAAATGGTTTAAAAACTTAGAAGCTTTCAGTTTAGCTCTGTTGAAAAGGCAGTTGGAAAGCCCACTGCAAGTGGGAAATAAGACACTCCGCCGGGTCCGTCCTCCCCCTTCTTTTGCATATGAAAAGACCCTTTACACAAACAGGAGCAAGCTGGAGAAGGTAGCTGACGGCATTCTTATAAAACTTTGGGGCTTGGTTAGGAGTCTGAAAATCAGAGCAATGTTATTTAAAAATAAGCAAAATTATACATTTAAAAAAAAAAAAAAAAACTTTATGGGCTTTATAAATAGATCATCTACAAAACATTTATGCAAAGAAAAAATGAGTGTATAATGGCCCTTTAATTAATTTATTTAACCAGTGATCTGGGAATGTGATAACTCTGTTGCATAATTTAGTTGGATTACCCCCCCCCCCCCCATTTTATCTGGAATGAGAGCTACAAAACTGCACATGTCTAACAAAGGACTCAAGTAAAACCACTATACTAAGGACATTAATGTGTCTCTATTGAGATGACCATAACACATGAAACCACAGTGCTGCTCTTATGAAACTATCACCTGTAACCCCTGCCTTGAATGTATTGGCATTATTTTGCTTGTTGTATGCATCTCTCATTCTATATGTATAGCTTTTCTCAATAAAAAATAAATAAAAACAAAAACAAAACCAATAAGACTTAGACGGGCTTTTTGTAGGGCATTGCCCTAAAGTGATTTAGCTCTTTTTCAGATAAGAACTACAACCTCTTTCTACAATAAAAGTAACCCCAACTCCCCCCCCCCAAAAAAAAAGCATAATATAAAAAAATCCCTAAACTAAAAAATAACAATATCCTAAATAAAATATTGCCCTGAAAAGTGCATTTGGTTGGGCATTGCCCTTAAAGGATTACTTTCTGTTGTTATTTTTAAGTAAATCAACTATCATATTTTAGTTAATCAACATTAATTAAAACCTACTGACCTCTATTTTTTAAAAAAACAAAGCTTCATAATGTTATAAAAGGTATAATTTATATTCAAACAAAAGAAACACAAAAAGTGAGAGTTGTACACTAATAAGTAATTTGCTAGAGAACAGGTGCTTCCTAGAAAGATACATATGAAAACAACATAGAAAAGGAAGTGGGGATTTCACAATAAGAAATTCCCAAAAGTCTAGGTAAATCCAGCACGACTGTAAAATTGAATAAAAGCACTACAAAAAGCTTTTATGTCAAAAACAATATAAATATTTATTAACCAAATGCACAATACACACATTCACATTCATGCAGTGGATCCCACACAAAGCAGTGTTATAAAGTACTGGCCAAAAAGTTATTATCTGATGCACCAGGGGAAATAGACCAAAGACAGTCTGTTTAAGACTTGCAGGTATTTGTAATCCAATAAGTGCAGCGTTAATGCAAGAAATGGATGCAGTTATACAGTCCCCGGTGTATAAAGACCAGTTACTTCAGACTTGAGCCCCGATAGTTACTGAGTCGATTGGTGCTTAAAAGGCATAGCATAGGAGGAGCAATAGAAACACACGTCTTTATTCACAGGTGCTGTATTCTTTTAAGACAGTAATATTCGGTGTACAGATGCGTATAACATATTCTACCTGTATTTGTTCACGCGGTCGCTCCTCCTAGCTGCCTCGTTCATGGAGTGTCCAGACATCAGGGGTAAGTCACAATGAGCAGGGGATCTGCTGTAAGGGCTGCCAATTTATATTTGCCGATGACGTCACATAATCCCGCCCACTATTTTCGACACTACGTGTGCAACATACTGAAACCAATGACTGCCTTTTTTTTGCATATCATTATCTACCGATACGTTCCCAATACGCATGCGTTTCAATGTGGATCTAATGCGCATGTGCAATAGGAACTATTGAAGCCGACGTTACCCACAGCGTGTCTAGTCTGTTACAGGCAGTCTTCAAGCAAGTGATGTTTGCGCTGACGTTTGTGGTGACGCACAAACTTACGCATGTGCACAACAAATTTTTACCAACATTTTGAAACCTAGGTACTGTAAACAGATTTGCAGGCAGCAAAGTATATCAACGGAGTGGGTTTGGAAAAGCGGAACATTTGCAAAAAGGATTTCAAAGAAACAGTGCAGATATTTTAATGTGACAGCTTTTTTGCTGCCCAAAAAAGAAAAACTTATTCTAAAATAAAAACCTATCTAAATAAATATTGCCCTGAAAAGGGTATATGGTATGGCATCGCCCTAAAGTAATTTTAGCTTTTTTGCCTAAACTAAAAAAACATAAAAGGGAAAAACAACCATAAGCTTAAAAAATAAAAACCACCCCAAAAAATTCCTAACGCTAAACCCCAAAGTTTGTACCCACCAACATGACTCCCCTGGGGTGGTCATCTTCATAGCGGCGGCCCTCTTCTCCCATCATCTGTCTTCCATCTTCAGTCTTCTTCCTTCTTTCATCCAATACTTCTTTTCTTCTTATCTTCTTGCAGAGGTCCTCTTCATGAGGTCACCGCAGCACACTGAAACTTAAACGTGAGGTTCCTCCTTATATAGGGGTCTCCTTGCATTGCTATTGGCTGATTTTAGACTTCTTAATCCAATAATAAAATAAGAATGAAAGCTTTTTCTATTGGTTGATTAGACTAAGAATTAAAAAATATCAGCCAATAGAAAAGTCAACTTGGTGAGTACACACTTTAGGGTTTAGAATTAGGATTTATTTGGGGTGGGCATTTTTATTTTTAAGCTTTTTTTTTTCATTTTATTTTTTTTTAGTTTAGGACCCGGGTCCTAATCATAACCAACTGTAACTCAGCCCACTACCACAATTAAACATAACTGTGACTTGGTCCCGCTGTAGTTTTATTTTTTTATATGTATAATTTTTATTGTTTATATCAATGGACATTAGTATACATACTAACAAAAAGACCTTGTTCTTGTAAATTTAACACAATGGTTATATAAAAAAACAATAACATAAAATAGGACAAAATATCTCTATCCCAGATCACATTTCTTACATTTTTGTAAATTGAAAAGCTCCCAAAACTTTGTATATTAGGGGGAGGGAGAAGGGGAAGAGAAAAAAAAAAAGAAAATAAACTTTTTTCATCAACTCAAGGGGAATAAGTCCATCCAGTTGGGGATGTGCCATTAGCTATGTCTAACAAGTAAAAGTCTCTGGAAAGGACGAACAATCTGTAGATAGACCAACTCAGGTAGATCCTTAATGACCTCTGATCATTTTTTAAAAAATGTCTTTATAGATTTATCATTATTTATTTTAATAAGGCATTGTTCCATACAAATCTGGCTTTGAATACTATTAATAAATGCACTGATAGAGGGGCTATCCTTATGTTTAAATTTTTTTAACAATAGATTCCGGCAATTAAAAAAGCTTTGTTTTTAAAGCCCATATTGTACCTCAAATCAATCTCTTGAAATAAGAGAAAAATATTTTAGGTCCCAATGTTTTAGTGTGTCCCAGGAACCTATTAAGCCAAAAATTAATTTTAGACCAAAAATGTTATATTTTTGGGCAATTCCAAAAGCAATGATAAAGATCTGCTAACACTCCATTTCATTTAGTACATCTCCTATGACCCCCTAGGTTCCAATGACCTGTTCTGGCTGGGGTTAGATACAGTCTTTTTACTAATTTAAAGTAAGATTCCTTCCATGAAGTCGAGATAGATGTATTCTGGACTATGTTGATATTTTTTTCAATTTCTTCCACTCTAAGATCAGGGAAAATAATCTGCCATTTGGGAAACAGTGCATTAAGATATATTTGTCCCTGACGGTTCATCAACAGATTATAGATTTTAGAAATGGTGACGTTACCTGAAAGGTGTGGTTTTATTCCCAGTTCAAGGTCTTCAAGGTCCCAACAAAATCCATATCTTTGAATAGCCTCATTAGAGAGATGCTTAATCTGTAGATATGCAAAGAAACTAAATTTATCTAGATTGAATTCTGTCAAATGTTTTAATTATATGCAAATCCCAGTCAATATTTGAACAAAGAATATAAGACCTTTGTGGGCCTATTCGTTGAATACATCTTTATAGAGACCTGGTAAGAATTCTGGAAAACCTATAATAGGAAGATATTTGGACACCTGGAACTTTATGTTAAACTCAAGATATCAGTTTTAGCAAGCTAAAATCACGTTTCTAAATACAAGAATATTAGAAACCTAGAATCAGGGGTGTTTGTTTTTTAAGTAGGTATAAGTTTTCGAATAGGCATAACTGTATTTTTTTTTTGTCTTGTTTATTTTCTGCAATTTGTTTTTTTTGCAAATTTAGTGTTTGTTATTTTTGTTGTAGATTAGGGGGTGTTAGCTTTGATGTGGTGGGGGGATTGGTGTTAGGTAGTTAAAGGGACATTATACACTAGATTTTTCTTTGCAGAACTGTTTTGTAGCTGATCCATTTATACAGCCCATCTGGGAGTGTTTTTGTAATAATTTATAGTTTTGCTTATTTTTTAATAACATTGTGCTGATTTTCAGAATCAACCAAGCCCCAAAGTTTTAGATGTATACTGATGTCTACAGATTCCTGCTTGTTCCTGTTTGTGTTATATGTCTTTTCATACGCAGGAATGGGTGTCCCAGACTAACCTCATCAACAGTGCTAAACTGGGAGCTTCTAAGTAATTTTCTAAAAGGTTTTACACTGGATTTTTAGATCAGTATCTGTGCATATTATACTTTATAGTATTGTCTATTACATGCAGTTGTATGAAAATAGGTGTATACTGTCCTTTTAACTAGTTTAGAGGTCGTTAGCGTTTGGGAGTTGTGGCAGTATAGGGGTTAATAGGTTAGGGGGAATTGGCGGTATAAGGGTTAAGTAGTGTAGGGGTAGTTTGCACTTGGAGGTTGTGGCGGTAGGGGGTTTAACAGGTTAGGGGGCATTTGCGGTATAGGGGTTAAAGGGACACTGAATCCAAATTTTTTCTTTCATGATTCAGATAGAGCATGAATTTTTTTATTTTTTTTAATATATTTATTTATTCTCCACTGTGCAGTAACAAGAAGCCAACATAACATAACATAAAGTCTCCAATTAACCATGTTTACAACATATATCCATCAGGACTTCCCTTATAATATAATCAATAACAAACTTATCATAATTACACTGATATTCAGTCGTCCTATCAGTCTTAATGTAAACTTATTTACTTGTATACATTTTCTGCACAGCAGAGTTTTATAATATTTAATTCCATTCACCCAATGGTCCTATGACCAAGGACCCACACAAAACAACCGAGGAAAAAAATAATAAAAAAAGAAGAAAAAAAAAGGAAAAATAAAATAAAATTTATTAACCCTCTCTCTCCCTCTCCCCATCCCCCCCCATTACCAAGCACCCAGAAGCACCAGCTCTGAGTTCTGAAATGGAAAAACCATATAGTCAATCTCAGTTTCGGGAAGTGTTTTAATAAATACAGCCCATTTAGTGAAAACATTTTTTATGTCTTCTGTATTGTCTATATCAGTATCCTTTTGTTCAAGTACACATTGTTTTTTCAAACAATTCTGAATTTCAGAGACGCTTGGTGTGGAACGCATTTTCCATTTTTTACATATGAGATATCTAGTTGCTAGTATAGACATAGCTACAATTTTCTCATTTGGGTATTGCTTCTTTAAGTTATCAAAACAAAAAACAATCTGAAAGGGGGATAGGGTCACTGGTGAGATTTTCAAAACATTATTTAGCCAATATCCAAGCTTACCCCATACTTTACGAATTTTTGGACACTGCCAAAACATATGCTTTAAATCAGCTGCAGGAAGTAAGCATTTAGGACATCTGTTAAAATCCGAGTTGTGCAGCCTGTGACCCTTCTCCGGGGTGAAGTATGCTCTATGCAGGAGTTTAATATGTGCCTCCCGCCATGTGGCAGATAGTGTTATCTTTGCTACTCTGTTTATAGAGTATTGTAATACTTTTGGTTCCACTATGGTCTGGCCTAAGATTGAAGACCATGTTTCGGCTAGGTTGGCTAGAATAGGAGTTCCCCTGGCAGTGGCAAGTAGTTGGTAACAAAAAGAAATGGACATCCTGTTTACTTTAATAAGTGTAAGCCAGTTTTCTAGTTTACCCAGTGTCCAGGACCAACCTACTTCTCTGATAATTCCGGAAATATAGTGCCTTATCTGGAAAAAAGCTAAGAAATCTTTGTTAGGTAAGTTATATTCCATTTTGAGTTCTTCAAATGTTTTAATCAGTTTACTGTTTGCATCTATCATTAGAGATATATTGTTTAAACCATTCCTATGCCATCTGGAAAAGACCTCAGATTGTATCCCTGGCTGAAATCCAGGATTACCCATTAAAGGCAAATGAATCGAAGTTCTGGGATTGATTGAAAGGAGATTGGATATCTTCCACCAAGCTTTAATAGGGTTAACTATCGTTTTAAATCTCTTAATCTCTTGTGGAATCTCTTTAGATGGAAAATGTAATAGAGCGCAGGGGAGATATGGATCACACACATTTGTTTCAAGAGAATTATTTAAAACATAATCTTTAGATAGAATCCACCCTGATACTATCCGGGCCAGAAAACTAAGATTGTAGGCACGAATATCAGGCAGTGCCAAGCCTCCCAGTTCACGTGGGAGAGAAAGTTTTGTGTGTGAGATCCGTGCTTTCTTCCCCTGCCAGAGAAATTGACCAATTAAATTATTTAATAGCCGGACATCTTTTTCAAAAAGAAGTAGTGGTACATTCTGGAGTACATATAACAATTTTGGAAGGAGACTCATTTTCCATAATGCAATTCGGCCCGAGATTGATAATGGGAGATTGTGCCATTGCCTAAGTTTTTCCCTGACTTGGCTTATAATTGGAGGTATATTATATTTGTACAGTTCGCCAGATTTTACTGGAATAATTATTCCTAGATATTTAAAGGATTCTGTTACTAGTTTAAAAGGATTCGTGACAAAGGAATCGTTCTTCTTATGAATCCATAATATCTCTGATTTAGATGGATTTATCTTATAGCCCGAAAAGGTACCAAAATGTTCAATTATCTTCAGAAGTCTAGGGATATTTGTTTTAGTATTAGATATATACAGTAAAACATCATCCGCATATAAGCCAATTTTGATCTCATGTTGTTTAATCTTTATACCTTCCATGTTTTGTCTTAATGCAATTGCCAACGGTTCAATAGCAATGTCAAAAAGGAGTGGAGAGAGGGGACATCCTTGACGTGTCCCTCTTTTTAACAATATTGGGGATGTAACAGATCCGTTAACTAACAGACTTGTAACTGAGTGATTGTATAAGTTCTCTATAAATTCTGGGAATTTACCATTGATTCCAAATTTACGCAAGGAAGTGTTAAGATGCTTAAAAATGACAGAGTCGAACGCTTTCTCTGCATCGATGGCAAGAATAGCCATATCAGATATTTTATCATGCACTTTATTAGATTGAAGTATTTTTTCAAAATAATCCAAAACAACCAAAACTTCTCGGATTTTAGCCGACGAATTACGTTTATGTAGGAAACCTGCTTGGTCCGGGTGAATTATTCTAGAAAGAATAGGCTGCAATCTAGATGCTAAGATAGAAGTTAAAATCTTGTAATCTGAATTAAGTAGGGCTATAGGCCTATATGAATCCATTTTCGTCGAGTCTTTCCCTCCCTTAAGTATAAGACTGGTATAGGAAGAGGAGAAAGAAGATGTGATCGGGTTTCCAGTAATATACATATCATTATATAGATTCGTTAGATAAGGGGTAATTTCAGCAACTAATATTTTGTAGAATTCGTTAGGTAGCCCATCCGGGCCAGCTGCTTTATTACTGGAAAGCCTGGAAATCGTGTCTATAACTTCTTGTTCAGAGATGGAAGAATTGAGAGATTCTATACATTGTTTTGTTAGTACAGGACTCACGATTTTGTCCCAGAATTCTGCAGATTTATCAGCATTGAATCCTATACAGGAATATATATCCTGGTAATATTCTACAAATGCCGAAGCAATATCATCTGGTTTCGACAATCGCTTATCCTTGTTTACAATCTCTTCAATGTATGATTGTTTTTTTTCATTTTTAACTAATCTAGCTAGTATCTTTCCAGACTTGTTTCCGAATCTGTATAACTTTGCTTGTAATCTTAACTCTTTTTGTGCTTGTTGGGTTAGAACAAATGTGTCTCTTGCTTCTTTGGCTTGTACGTATTTAGCCCAGTTTAAAGAGTTTCTCTGCAACAGAAATTTGTTATATGAATTAGACATTAATGTTTGTATTTCTTTTTCCTTTGACCTCAACTTTTTAGATAGCGTCATATTAAAAGCAATAATTTCGCCTCTAAGAACCGCTTTAGCGGTGTCCCAGAACAAAACAGGGCGGTCTATATAATTAGAATTAAAACGTAAAAATTCCTCAAATTTTGATTTAAGGCAGGTTTTAAACTTCATATCAGAAGCTAGAAAATAAGGAAAATTGAACCGCAGAGCCTTAGGTCTTACTTGCTTAGGCTGTATAGCCAAGATTATAGAGGCATGATCTGAAAGAAAAATAGGAGCAATACTCGCCTGAGTCCTAAGGGATCCCAGTCTCTCATCTGTCAGAAATAAATCAATACGTGACAGCGTCTTATGTGCTTTTGAGAGGCAGGTGAATTCCTGGGTATCTGGGTTTTGATTTCTCCATATGTCACGTATACCTAAGTTTTGTTTGATTTTATTAAGTAATTTAAATTCTAAGTTGTCCTTTTTCTGTCTTTTCTGTTTCTCAGTGTCATGAAGTCGGGCATTGAGGAGCCATATTGAAATCACCTCCCATGATTAAGTGCCCCTCTGTATATAGAAGGATTTTCGATTGTAGTTTATCCCAAAACTCTGAATCATAAGAATTAGGGCCATAAATATTACATAAAGTGAACATTTCTTGGGCGATTAGAGCCTTTAATAAAACAAATCTTCCCCCCAGATCCGGTTCACAGTGCACAACTTCGAGCTGAATCTTTTTCCCTATTAGAATAGCTACCCCTCTTTTTTTCCCAACACTTGGTGAGAAAAACACTTCTCTAACCCAAGAAGTTTTAAGTTTACGAGACTCTTCCAGGCTTAAGTGCGTTTCCTGAATAAATCCAATATCTACGTGCAATTTTCTTAGTTGAGTCAGTATAGCTTTACGTTTGATTGGGGTAGAGATCCCGCCCACATTCCATGAGACTATCTTACACCCTTCCATTTTTTTTTTAATTTTTTTTTTTAAGTATTAATCGCCATAAGGGCAAGGAAAAGAACATAGGGGGGGAGGGAGAGAGAGAGAGAAAGAGAAGGGGAGAAAAAGGGGAAAAAAAAAAAGGGTAGATTGAAAATTTAAAAAAATTATACTTTGGTCATTCCATAGATACATATCCCAAACCCAAGGGATAATCGCGACTGTTGGACCAATTTTGACTAAGGTGGTGCAGACTCAGCTGAGGCTAGGGGATCCAGAGATATAAGGAACTTCTCAGCTTCCAAAGCCCCTGAAAAGAAGTGGACAGCATCATTTGCTGAAACTTTAAGTTTAGCAGGGTACAATATAGTAGCATCAAAGCCATTATTTATAAATTTAGTACAGATAGGTGCAAGTTCTCTCCTCCTAGAGGCTGTTTCAGTCGAGAAGTCCTGAAATAATAGAATCTTAGCACCATTGATGATAAGTGGTTGTGTTTTCCTAAAATGCTGTAAAAGGGCGACTTTATCTTGAAAGTTCAATAATTTTGCAATAACAGGTCTGGGACGGGTGGTGGTGTTATTTAATATATGAGGTGAGCCTAGCCTATGCGCCCTTTCCACAACAATACGATGGTTTATCAGGGGAATCTTAAGTGCAGTGGTCAGGGTATCTGTAATAAAAAAAGACAAGTTCTCATACTGTTTTTCCTCTGGGAGGCCGATAATTCTAATGTTATTCCTTCTGCTACGGTTTTCTAGGTCTTCTAACTTTGAAAGGACTTTTTGAATACTACTGTCAATATTATCAATTTTGGAACCGTGTACTATTGAAAGATCTTCTAGATCTGACACTCTCTGCTCAGCCTCAAGAAGCCGAGATGAAAATTGCCTAACTTCATGCGATAAAGAAGAAATATCTTGCTTGATATCTGTCTTCAGGGCCTCAAATTTGGGAGAAAGAGCCTCAAATATACTGACCACTAAGCTATGAATATTAAATGCCTCAGGCATAGGTGTATTTGCTAGGGCTGAGTGCAATTCAGGAATTGGGTCCTGTGTTCCCTTGGGCTTTCTATCCCTTTGCCTAGCAGACATGGCTGGAGAAGGTGGTTTAGCAGAGATACCCAGAAATTTGTCCATGTACCAATTGTGATTTAGTGACCGTGAAGATCCGTGCACATATACTTATTCTATAAGTGTTGAGGTGAGTGACAGGGAGGGAGGGAAAGAAGGAGAGAAGAAAAGAAAAAAAAAAAAAAAAAAAAGGAAAGAGGAAGGGGGAATTAGAAGTGCAAAACTTAATTAGTGATAAATAAGGGTGCAAGCCACCAAGGGAAATAAATTGGGCAAAAGCTTATGTTGCCCAATACCATAAGTGAAGTTAAGTGAGAAAAAAAAACAACAAGGAATCTTTTTACACTAAGGGTCCCGTGGAAGTGAGGGTTACCCTAGTGAATAGTGAGTTTAAAGTACACAGCTATGTTACCTTATTTTAGGCCAGCCATGCCACTAAGCTATAGGGATTATGCCAATTGTTTGACGATTTAGTTTAGTAGGAACTGTCAAGGATGGATCCAAAAAAAGATAAATGATACAATCTTGTACTTATTAGGCAATTAGTAATTTGGAATACTTTTTTTTTTTTTTTTCCCTCCTTCCCCTTCCCTCCCTCCCTCTCCTTTGTTTCTCTTTTTATACAAGAGTTAGTAATAGAAAATCATGGGACCTCAGTTTAAAGAGATCCTTCCTAGTTCAATTCATATTTTAAACACTGTACAATTCGTTATAATTTTCTTTTTAGCAGTTGTACCGCTTATTATAAACACCAAAATTATTTTGTAGATTCAAAGAAAGAAAAGGGAAAACACCATATAATAAAAACGCAAATATCAACAACCAAAAGCAGCCTTATTCTCTTTAAATCTAGAGGGAATGTAGCAATATGATATAATGTAACCAGTGTAAACATTTGAAGAAAGATCAACAAAGTAACTTATATTTCCCCACGATTCTGCATGAATCTCCAGGGTATGAATTTCCAGGATATGAATTACATGTGTACTGTATCCGCAATCCACAACCTAAGCATTCAGATATAATAGTATAGTCCCAAAAAGTCACTGTTGGGCAAAAATTCCCTGTTTCAGAGTCTTGTGGAAGTTTTATTTTAAAGTATAAAGGAGAAAAAATGGGAGAAACTTCAGCGTCCGCAGCCGTATCCTAGACAATGAGCTCCTACAGGTTGATAGAGACAATAGTCCAGTGACTGACATAGATTCTAACTCCGAGCTAAGTCATATTCTGTTTTAGTAACTTTATTTTAATTCCCCTTTCATGTAGTGCTTCTGGTACGAGATACTTAGACAGAGGAATAACACTCACCCCTTCTCATGGCGTCGGGCCGCCCGCGGTGGCTGTAACTTAGTTGCTGCTCCGTGCAAGATGACTCAGGTTCAAGGATAGCCGAGTATTAGGGATCACAGTCCCAGCGATAGAACCCCAGAGTGCAGTTCCCCTCGTGCAACATCGGTGGGGGGGGGAACCCTGGAGCCCTCCGACAACACCACAGGTAGTTTCCAGATTCAGACCGCCCGACAAGACCGGGCCCAACCTTCTCTCACGCAACCGCCGGTCAGCAGGGCCTGCAGGCAAACTGTACGAAACTCCTCAGCGGCAGTTCAGGTAGAGCTGAAAGGGGATGTGCCCCAGCGACTTGATATCCCAGATCCAGCCAAAAGAAGATAGCGGGCAGCAGACCCAGAGAGGGGGAGTGAGAACAGCGAGCAGGTCACTTCAGCAGGGTAAGAAGAAACCACTAACCTTGTACCAGGTGCTTCAGATAGGTTAGATTCTTACTTATCCTAAGCCAGTTGGTCTGTAAAAAACGCTACACTGGGTCCAAGTAGCGAAAAAGCCAGCATATACCAATGGGGTGGAAGTCCACTGGTGAGGTTCCAGATATAGGTATTAAACTCTGTCCTTCAAAGCAGCCTCAGAAGCTTGAGGCACGGCGCCCAAAAAAAATTTCTCCGCCAGCAGCATACAGACTGGAGCTGAGAGCTAAGCACACCTGCGTGAGCAACACCTGCCTAGCTCCTCCTCCACCGGAACCAACTAGAGCATGAAATTTTAAGCAACTTTCTAATTTACTCCTATTATCAAATTTTAATCATTCTCTTGGTATCTTTATTTGAAATGCAAGAATGTAAGTTTAGATGCCGGCCCATTTTTGGTGAACAACCTGGGTTGTTCTTGCTGATTGGTGGATAAATTCATCCACCAATAAAAAAGTGCTGTCCAGAGTTCTGAACTAATAAAAAAAAGCTTATATGCCTTCTTTTTCAAATAAAGATAACAAGAGAACGAAAAAAAAATGATAATAGGAGTAAATTAGAAGGTTGCTTAAAACTGCATGCTCTATCTGAATCATGAAAGAAAAAATTTGGGTTCAGTGTCCCTTTAAGTAGTGTAGGGGGTGTTTGCTTTGAGATATTGGTGGTATAAGGGTTAATAGATTAGGAAGTTTATTGCAGTGGGCTATTGGCGGTATAGGGGTTAAGTGCTGTAGGGGGTGTTTGAAGTGGGGGTATTGGCAGCATAGGGGTTAAGTAGTCTAGGGGTTATGGCGGTTTAGGGGTATATAGGAATATTTATTAGGCTCAGTGCTATATATTTAAAGGGGATCCTTTACTTTACATCACCAATGTCGGTGCTGATGTTGCTTAGAATATTTCACCAGCATCGCCACCCATTCCGATGTATAGTAAAATGCCTCTCGGCGATGCTGCCTTTAAAGAGTAATGTTGGTACTGTTGAATTTTTCACAGGTATTCTCAACATCGTGTCAGATCCCTTTTAAATATATCGCCGCCTCACAGCACTTTCAATCATCAAGGCTGGTGTCTTTTGTTGAAAAGCAGGGACATACGCTCAGGAGTGTGCACGTGTCTGGAACACTATATGGCTGCTGTTTAGCAAGAATGTTATCCATTTAAAAGAGAACTAGATGGCAGCAGTTTATGTTATCCATTTACAAGAGCACTAGATGGCAGCAGTTTATGTTATTCATTTACAAGAGCACTAGATGGCAGCAGTTTATGTTATTCATTTGCAAGAGCATTAGATGGCAGCAGTTTATGTTATTCATTTGCAAGAGCACTAGTTGGCAGCAGTTTATGTTATTCATTTGCAAGAGCACTAGATGGCAGCAGTTTATGTTATTCATTTGAAAGAGCACTAGATGGCAGCTGGTTTATGTTATCCATTTACAAGAGCACTAGATGGCAGCAGTTATCCATTTCCAAGAACACTAGATGGCAGCAGTTTATGTTATCCATTTACAAGAGCACTAGATGGCAGCAGTTTATGTTATTCATTTGCAGGAGCACTAGATGGCAGCAGTTTATGTTATTCATTTGCAAGAGCACTAGATGGCAGCAGTTTATGTTGTCCATTTGCAAGAGCACTAGATGGCAGCTGGTTTATGTTATTCATTTGCAAGAGCACTAGATGGCAGCAGTTTATGTTATTCATTTGCAAGAGCACTAGATGGCAGCAGTTTATGTTATTCATTTGCAAGAGCACTAGATGACAGCAGTTTATGTTATCTATTTACAAAAATATACACACATAGAGGGTATAGTCACCCTAAGGAGGTGCGCTCAGGTGTAAATGAAATGAAAGTCTGAATGTCCAAAATGAAGGCAGCTCTTCCGATATAGATGTGATCAATGGAGAAACCTGAAACAGGAGACAAGAAGGCGCCAAAATAGGGTGATATCGTCGGTACAACACAGTGTACTAAGGTGAACAGAGTTATACTCACAAACGGAGCGGCACTATCGCAAGCCATTTCCTGTAATGTAGTGCTCCAGATGCCTACCTAGGTATCTCTTCAACAAAAAATATCATGAAAACAAAGCAAATTTGATAATAGAATAAAATTGTATGTTCTGTCTGAATCACAAAAGAAAATATATGGGTTTCATTTTTGTTTTAAATACTATTTTACTGGGTCAGTTAGTAAAAAATATAAACGTTGATATATTTATGTTAAGTGCTGCTCTTTCTGGAAGCCAAGGGGTTAACTAAGTCATGAAGCAGTTTTTTTTAAGGACTCTGAAAGTGAAGAGGTGGAATATTTTGAGGGTGGAACAAGGGGATGTTGTTAAGGAACGAAGCGAAGAGGTGACAGATATGTCATTGCTGCATAATACTGAGCTTTCTTACAATACAGAGTGAACAACATTTGTGCAGAATTATAAACAATCAAGCTGAAATATAACAATATTTATATCAGTTGCATGGAGCTGCTAGCTTGCACAGTGAGCTTTAGGGCAACTGTCACACACCAGAGTATTTGTGAAAATGACATATTTATCTTTCTACCTTCTATCTCTAAATATCCTCTAATAGAAGAGATATGTTAAATATTTAAATGGGCATGGAAGTTGTTGCATTAACCTAAAAGCCTCTCTGCCGTGCCAACAATTACAATGTTAATGTGATGCTTTAATGCATATTCCATTATTGCATATAAAAAATGTAAAGTTAAAGGGACAGTCTACTTGAATTT
This sequence comes from Bombina bombina, assembly GCF_027579735.1. Classification (NCBI taxonomy): domain Eukaryota; kingdom Metazoa; phylum Chordata; class Amphibia; order Anura; family Bombinatoridae; genus Bombina; species Bombina bombina. Next base: position 405,701,079 of record NC_069505.1, read on the forward strand.
TTTATTGTTTAAAAAGATAGATAATCCCATTATTACCCATTCCCCAGTTTTGCATAACCAACACAGTTATATTAATATACTTTTTACCTCTGTGATTACCTTGTATCTAAGCCTCTGCAGACGGCTCCTTATCTCAGTTATATTAATACACTTTTTACTTATGTGATTACCTTGTATCTAAGCCTCTGCAGACTGCTCCTTATCTCAGTTATATTAATACAGTTTTTACTTCTGTGATTACCTTGTATCTAAGCCTTTGCAGACTGCCTTATTTCAGTTCTTTTGACAGACTTGCATTATAGCCAATTAGTGCTGATTCATAAATAACTCCACAGGAGTGAGAACAATTTTATCTATAGGACACATGAACTAGCACTGCGTAACTGAAAAACTGTGTATGTGTTTACTTGTGTATGCGTGTGAATGAGTTTGTGTGTATGTGTTTTGTATAAATGTATGTGTATGTGTGTGCGTGCATAAGTGTGTGTGTTTTTGTGTGTATGTGTATATATGTGTGTGTGTGTTTATGTATTTGTATATATGGGTATATGTATGTGTAGGTGTGTGTGTGTGTATGTATGTGTCTATGTATGTGTGTGTGTGTGTATGTGTGTGTTGGTTTTTATGGTTTACGGGGACATTTCACCTGAATACACGCAACACTATGGGGGCATTTGGGATTAAGAGTTTATGGCCTGTGACCTCATAATTCCGGCACTGTAGATATATTCCTCTTACTCTAAATAACATCCTCTCCTTTTTTCTCTTGATGTCCTCATAAACCATAAAAACCTGAAATATGTGTTTTCTGTGTATACCTCTGTGTGGGTGTTTATGCCCCTGGAGTTTGGTTTTGGTACTGCATCAAGATACACAGATGTCCTCATAAACCATAAAAACCTAAAATCTGTGTGTTTCTGTCCTCATAAACCATAAAAAAATGAAATCTGTGTGCATCTGTCCTCATAAACCATAAAAACCTGAAATATGTGTTTCTGTCCCCATACACCATAAAAACCTAAAATCTGTGTGTTTCTGTCCCCATAAACCATAAAAACCTGAAATATGTGTGTTTCTGTCCTCATATACCATAAAAAAATGAAATATGTGTGTTTCTGTCCTCATAAACCATTAAAATCTGAAATCTGTGTGTTTCTGTCCTCATAAACCATAAAAACCTGAAATCTGTGTGTTTCTGGCCTCATAACCCATAAAAACCTGAAAAAAACATAAAAACCTGAAATCTGTGTGTTTCTGTCCTCATAAACCATAAAAACCTGAAATCTGTGTGCATCTGTCCTCATAAACCATAAAAAACTGAAATCTGTTTGTTTCTGTCCTCATATACCACAAAAAAATGAAATATGTGTGTTTCTGTCCTCATAAACCATAAAAACCTGAAATATGTGTGTTTCTGTCCTCATAAACCATAAAAACCTGAAATCTGTGTGTTTCTGTCCTCATATACCATAAAAAAATTAAATATGTGTGTTTCTGTCCTCATAAACCATTAAAACCTGAAATCTGTGTGTGTGTCTGTCCTCATAAACCATAAAAACCTGAAATCTGTGTGTTTCTGGCCTCATAAACCATAAAAACCTGAAATATGTGTGTTTCTGTCCTCATAAACCATAAAAACCTGAAATCTGTGTGTTTCTGTCCTCATATACCATAAAAAATTAAATATGTGTGTTTCTGTCCTCATAAACCATTAAAACCTGAAATCTGTGTGTGTGTCTGTCCTCATAAACCATAAAAACCTGAAATCTGTGTGTTTCTGGCCTCATAAACCATAAAAACCTGAAAAAAACATAAAAACCTGAAATCTGTTTGTTTCTGTCCTCATAAACCATAAAAACCTGAAATCTGTGTGCATCTGTCCTCATAAACCATAAAAACCTGAAATCTGTGTGTTTCTGTCCTCATATACCATAAAAAATGAAATATGTGTGTTTCTGTCCTCATAAACCATAAAAACCTGAAATATGTGTGTTTCTGTGTATACCTCTGTGTGGGTGTTTATGCCCCTGGAGTTTGGTTTTGGTACTGCATCAAGATACACAGATGTCCTCATAAACCATAAAAACCTAAAATATGTGTGTTTCTGTCCTCATAAACCATAAAAAATGAAATCTGTGTGCATCTGTCCTCGTATACCATAAAAAATGAAATCTGTGTGTTTCTGTCCCCATAAACCATAAAAACATAAAATCTGTGTGTTTCTGTCCCCATAAACCATAAAAACCTGAAATCTGTGTGTTTCTGTCCTCATATACCATAAAAAATGAAATATGTGTGTTTCTGTCCTCATAAACCATTAAAACCTGAAATCTGTGTGTTTCTGTCCTCATAAACCATAAAAACCTGAAATCTGTGTGTTTCTGGCCTCATAAACCATAAACACCTGAAAAAAAACATAAAAACCTGAAATCTGTGTGATTCTGTCCTCATAAACCATAAAAACCTGAAATTTATGTGCATCTGTCCTCATAAACCATAAAACCTGAAATCTGTGTGTTTCTGTCCTCATATACCATAACAAAGGAAATATGTGTGTTTCTGTCCTCATATACCATAAAAAATGAAATATGTGTGTTTCTGTCCTCATAAACCATAAAAACCTGAAATATGTGTGTTTCTGTGTATACCTCTGTGTGGGTGTTTATGCCCCTGGAGTTTGGTTTTGGTACTGCATCAAGATACACAGATGTCCTCATAAACCATAAAAACCTAAAATCTGTGTGTTTCTGTCCTCATAAACCATAAAAAATGAAATCTGTGTGCATCTGTCCTCATAAACCATAAAAACCTGAAATCTGTGTGTTTCTGTCCCCATAAACCATAAAAACATAAAATCTGTGTGTTTCTGTCCCCATAAACCATAAAAACCTGAAATCTGTGTGTTTCTGTCCTCATATACCATAAAAAAATGAAATATGTGTGTTTCTGTCCTCATAAACCATTAAAACCTGAAATCTGTGTGTTTCTGTCCTCATAAACCATAAAAACCTGAAATATGTGTGTTTCTGGCCTCATAAACCATAAACACCTGAAAAAAAACATAAAAACCTGAAATCTGTGTGATTCTGTCCTCATAAACCATAAAAACCTGAAATCTATGTGCATCTGTCCTCATAAACCATAAAACCTGAAATCTGTGTGTTTCTGTCCTCATATACCATAACAAATGAAATATGTGTGTTTCTGTCCTCATAAACCATAAAAATCTGAAATATGTGTGTTTCTGTCCTCATAAACCATAAAAACCTGAAATCTGTGTGTTTCTGTCCTCATATACCATAAAAAAATGAAATATGTGTGTTTCTGTCCTCATAAACCATTAAAACCTGAAATCTGTGTGTGTCTGTCCTCATAAACCATAAAAACCTGAAATCTGTGTGTTTCTGTCCTCATAAACCATAAAAACCTGAAATCTGTGTGCATCTGTCCTCATAAACCATAAAAACCTGAAATCTGTGTGTTTCTGTCCTCATATACCACAACAAAAATGAAATATGTGTGTTTCTGTCCTCATAAACCATAAAAACCTGAAATATGTGTGTTTCTGTCCTCATAAACCATAAAAACATGAAATCTGTGTGTTTCTGGCCTCATAAACCATAAAAACCTGAAAAAAACATAAAAACCTAAAATCTGTGTGTTTCTGTCCTCATAAACCATAAAAACCTGAAATCTGTGTGCATCTGTCCTCATAAACCATAAAAACCTGAAATCTGTGCGTTTCTGTCCTCATATACCATAAAAAATGAAATATGTGTGTTTCTGTCCTCATAAACCATAAAAACCTGAAATATGGGTGTTTCTGTCCTCATAAACCATAAAAACCTGAAATATGTGTGTTTCTGTCCTCATAAACCATAGAAACCTGAAATCTGTGTGTTCTGTCCCCATAAACCATTAAAACCTGAAATCTGTGTGTTTCTGTCCTCATAAACCATAAAAACCTGAAACCTGAGTGTTTCTGTCCTCATAAACCATAAAAACCTGCAATCTGTGTGTATCTGTCCTCATGAACCATAAAAACCTAAAATCTGTGTGTTTCTGTCCTCATAAACCATAAAAAAATGAAATCTGTGTGCATCTGTCCTCATAAACCATAAAAACCTGAAATATGTGTTTCTGTCCCCATACACCATAAAAACCTAAAATCTGTGTGTTTCTGTCCCCATAAACCATAAAAACCTGAAATATGTGTGTTTCTGTCCTCATATACCATAAAAAAATGAAATATGTGTGTTTCTGTCCTCATAAACCATTAAAATCTGAAATCTGTGTGTTTCTGTCCTCATAAACCATAAAAACCTGAAATCTGTGTGTTTCTGGCCTCATAACCCATAAAAACCTGAAAAAAACATAAAAACCTGAAATCTGTGTGTTTCTGTCCTCATAAACCATAAAAACCTGAAATCTGTGTGCATCTGTCCTCATAAACCATAAAAAACTGAAATCTGTTTGTTTCTGTCCTCATATACCACAAAAAAATGAAATATGTGTGTTTCTGTCCTCATAAACCATAAAAACCTGAAATATGTGTGTTTCTGTCCTCATAAACCATAAAAACCTGAAATCTGTGTGTTTCTGTCCTCATATACCATAAAAAAATTAAATATGTGTGTTTCTGTCCTCATAAACCATTAAAACCTGAAATCTGTGTGTGTGTCTGTCCTCATAAACCATAAAAACCTGAAATCTGTGTGTTTCTGGCCTCATAAACCATAAAAACCTGAAATATGTGTGTTTCTGTCCTCATAAACCATAAAAACCTGAAATCTGTGTGTTTCTGTCCTCATATACCATAAAAAAATTAAATATGTGTGTTTCTGTCCTCATAAACCATTAAAACCTGAAATCTGTGTGTGTGTCTGTCCTCATAAACCATAAAAACCTGAAATCTGTGTGTTTCTGGCCTCATAAACCATAAAAACCTGAAAAAAACATAAAAACCTGAAATCTGTTTGTTTCTGTCCTCATAAACCATAAAAACCTGAAATCTGTGTGCATCTGTCCTCATAAACCATAAAAACCTGAAATCTGTGTGTTTCTGTCCTCATATACCATAAAAAATGAAATATGTGTGTTTCTGTCCACATAAACCATAAAAACCTGAAATATGTGTGTTTCTGTGTATACCTCTGTGTGGGTGTTTATGCCCCTGGAGTTTGGTTTTGGTACTGCATCAAGATACACAGATGTCCTCATAAACCATAAAAACCTAAAATATGTGTGTTTCTGTCCTCATAAACCATAAAAAATGAAATCTGTGTGCATCTGTCCTCATATACCATAAAAAATGAAATCTGTGTGTTTCTGTCCCCATAAACCATAAAAACATAAAATCTGTGTGTTTCTGTCCCCATAAACCATAAAAACCTGAAATCTGTGTGTTTCTGTCCTCATATACCATAAAAAATGAAATATGTGTGTTTCTGTCCTCATAAACCATTAAAACCTGAAATCTGTGTGTTTCTGTCCTCATAAACCATAAAAACCTGAAATCTGTGTGTTTCTGGCCTCATAAACCATAAACACCTGAAAAAAAACATAAAAACCTGAAATCTGTGTGATTCTGTCCTCATAAACCATAAAAACCTGAAATTTATGTGCATCTGTCCTCATAAACCATAAAACCTGAAATCTGTGTGTTTCTGTCCTCATATACCATAACAAAGGAAATATGTGTGTTTCTGTCCTCATATACCATAACAAATGAAATATGTGTGTTTCTGTCCTCATAAACCATAAAAACCTGAAATATGTGTGTTTCTGTGTATACCTCTGTGTGGGTGTTTATGCCCCTGGAGTTTGGTTTTGGTACTGCATCAAGATACACAGATGTCCTCATAAACCATAAAAACCTAAAATCTGTGTGTTTCTGTCCTCATAAACCATAAAAAATGAAATCTGTGTGCATCTGTCCTCATAAACCATAAAAACCTGAAATCTGTGTGTTTCTGTCCCCATAAACCATAAAAACATAAAATCTGTGTGTTTCTGTCCCCATAAACCATAAAAACCTGAAATCTGTGTGTTTCTGTCCTCATATACCATAAAAAAATGAAATATGTGTGTTTCTGTCCTCATAAACCATTAAAACCTGAAATCTGTGTGTTTCTGTCCTCATAAACCATAAAAACCTGAAATATGTGTGTTTCTGGCCTCATAAACCATAAACACCTGAAAAAAAACATAAAAACCTGAAATCTGTGTGATTCTGTCCTCATAAACCATAAAAACCTGAAATCTATGTGCATCTGTCCTCATAAACCATAAAACCTGAAATCTGTGTGTTTCTGTCCTCATATACCATAACAAATGAAATATGTGTGTTTCTGTCCTCATAAACCATAAAAACCTGAAATATGTGTGTTTCTGTCCTCATAAACCATAAAAACCTGAAATCTGTGTGTTTCTGTCCTCATATACCATAAAAAAATGAAATATGTGTGTTTCTGTCCTCATAAACTATTAAAACCTGAAATCTGTGTGTGTCTGTCCTCATAAACCATAAAAACCTGAAATCTGTGTGTTTCTGTCCTCATAAACCATAAAAACCTGAAATCTGTGTGCATCTGTCCTCATAAACCATAAAAACCTGAAATCTGTGTGTTTCTGTCCTCATATACCACAACAAAAATGAAATATGTGTGTTTCTGTCCTCATAAACCATAAAAACCTGAAATATGTGTGTTTCTGTCCTCATAAACCATAAAAACATGAAATCTGTGTGTTTCTGGCCTCATAAACCATAAAAACCTGAAAAAAACATAAAAACCTAAAATCTGTGTGTTTCTGTCCTCATAAACCATAAAAACCTGAAATCTGTGTGCATCTGTCCTCATAAACCATAAAAACCTGAAATCTGTGCGTTTCTGTCCTCATATACCATAAAAAATGAAATATGTGTGTTTCTGTCCTCATAAACCATAAAAACCTGAAATATGGGTGTTTCTGTCCTCATAAACCATAAAAACCTGAAATATGTGTGTTTCTGTCCTCATAAACCATAGAAACCTGAAATCTGTGTGTTCTGTCCCCATAAACCATTAAAACCTGAAATCTGTGTGTTTCTGTCCCCATAAACCATAAAAACCTGAAACCTGAGTGTTTCTGTCCTCATAAACCATAAAAACCTGCAATCTGTGTGTATCTGTCCTCATGAACCATAAAAACCTGAAATCTGTGTGCATCTGTCCTCATAAACCATAAAAACCTGAAATCTGTGTGTTTCTGTCCTCATAGACCATAAAAACCTGAAATCTGTGTGTTTCTGTCCTCATAAGCAATAAAAACCTGAAATCTGTGTGCATCTGTCCCCATAAACCATAAAAACCTGAAATCTGTGTTTTTCTGTCCCCATAAACCATAAAAACCTGAAATCTGTGTGTTTCTGTTCTCATAAACCATAAAAACCTGAAATCTGTGTGTTTCTGTCTCCATAAACCATAAAAACCTGAAATCTGTGTGTTTCTGTTCTCATAAACCATAAAAACCTGAAATCTGTGTGTTTTTGTGACTGACAACAGCTAATGCAGCAAGTGGGAGAAAAGTGTTTCTTGCATTTGTTTCTCGTAGAAATTATATAATGAATTTTGTAAATACTACTACAAAGTCTCCAAGGACTTATGTTTTAGCATAGGAATGTAAGAGATAATCTCTTTAGAAAATATTTATTTAAATCTATAAATCAAAAACCTAGACCTAAACCACCAAGATAATACTGAGAAAAGTTCAACAATAGAATTACTAAAATCGTGTTAATGTCAGCAAATGACAATGTTAACAAAATAGATTAAAACATCTAAAAAACTTTATTTCTCATGGAATTGGTTAAAAAGTAAACATTAAAAAAAATGGAGAGGTATTGTTGCAATTAAATAAATTATAATAATGCCATTTATCGCAGATATCTATTTTTTTAATCTTTTATGCCACATACATTATTATATTTTGTAATAGTAGACCCTCCAACTTTAAAGGGACAGTCTACTCCAGGATTGTTTTTGTTTAAAAAGATAGATTATCCCTTTAATACCCATTCCCCAGTTTTGCATAACCAACTTATGGAGCGAATGTGATCAGGACCGGCGTTTTGTAGTAAGCAGGATAGGCAGCACCCTTAGGGCGCACCAGCAGGGGGGCGCTGAGAGCGGTGCCAACTGCCTATGATAAAAAAAAACTTAAAATGTATTATTTTTATTTAATTTTTTTAATTTTGATCTCGTTTGCAACTAAACTTATTCCTGAGTGACACCGCACAGTAACCTGGCTGGCTGGCCCGGTTGCCCGCCCCGGCTATTAGTGCTTTTAACTTTAATGTTTGCACCGTGGTGGTCTGTTGTCAGACTCAGAGTCATAGAGTGGAGAACTGGAGAGGGACGAGGCGGAGCTCACTTGCCTTGTGCAGCTGCTGCGCTGCCTGTTGCTGCCAGTGGCTGACAGAGTCCTGACGTTACTCACTCTGAGAGGGAGAAATCTTGTGGGGTGAGCCACGCCCACCTGACATCTCCACGTGAGTCGTGGCACGGGCTCACACACTGTCTGCAGCAGCACCATCTATCCATCTGCGCCACGTGAGGTGGTGACTGAGTGAGCCCGTCCGCTGCACGCAGAAGACAGTCGACGAGTGAGGAGCATCTGATCAGGTAGGAATGGTGGCAGCACTGGTGGGGGGGGTCTCTGAGGAGAGATCTGGAGGCCAGAGCCGGCATTTCTTGGAATGGGGGGCTCTATGAGGAGGAGCATTTGAATTTCTACTAGGATGGGGCCTGGGGGGGGTCTCTCTGACTCTGAGGGGGCCGAAGCGGCCGGGCACACACAGTATGAGTGTGTCAGTGTGGGTGTTACTCATTCAATTAAAAATTACTTCACGGTTGTGATCTGAGCTTCTTAAATTCTAACTAGCGATTCAGAATTCTTGGGGTACACAGACTAGAAGAGTACTCGGAACCTTAAAGGGACAGTCTAGGCCAAAATAAACTTTCAAGATTCAGATAGAGAATGTAATTTTAAACAATTTTCCAATTTACTTTTATCACCAATTTTGCTTTGTTCTCTTGGTATTCTTAGTTGAAAGCTTAATCTAGGAGGTTCATATGCTAATTTCTTAGACCTTGAAGGCCACTTCTTTTCAGAATGCATTTGAACAGTTTTTCACCACTAGAGGGTGTTAGTTCACATATTTCATATAGATAACACTGTGCTCGTGCACGTGAAGTTATCTGGGAGCAGGCAGTGATTGGCTAAACTGCAAGTCTGTCAAAAGAACTGAAATAAAGGGGCAGTTTGCAGAGGCTTAGATACAAGTTAATCACAGAGGTTAAAAGTATATTATTATAACTGTGATGGTTATGTAAAACTGGGGAATGGGTAATAAAGGGATTATCTATCTTTTAAAACAATAAAAATTCTTGTGTAGAGTGTCCCTTTAAAGTCTCTCTTCATTTGTTAATGACATTGAAGATTCTATTATTCTGTTATAGTTTATTAAATAGTTTACTACACCATTTGATTCAGAATATTTTTTTTCTTGTCAGGTGCGTCTTATGGAGCGAAAAGTATGGTACTTTTTACCTCTGTGATTACCTTGTATCTAAACAGACTCCACTCTTATGACATATTTGCATTTAAGCCAATCAGTGCTGACTCTTAAATAACTCCACGGGAGTAAGCACACTGTTATCTATATGACACACATGAACTAGCAACTGTCAAAAAATGTCAAAATGCACTGAGATTAGAGGTAGCCTTCAACGTCTTAGAAATTAGCATATAAATCTACCTAGGTTTAGCTTTCCACAAAGAATACCAAGGGAGCAAAGAAAATTTGATGATAAAAGTAAATTGGAAAATTCTTTAAAATGACATGCCCTATCTGAGTCATGAAAGTTTATTTTGGACTTTACTGTCCCTTTAAGAAAGGAATCTATCTTATCACCTCCTCTATTGATCATTTCTGTCTCAGCAAATGAAAAATACTTAGGGCCCACTCCATGAGTATGAAAATGTTTAGGTGTAGTATGTCCTAGACATAGTAATTGCTCATATCCTATCTTTTAAATGGCCAGTGGTGATTCCAACATATTGATAGAGGCAACATTGGCACGTAATCAAATAAATGACATACTGGGTCTATTCTACGGTTAACAGATTTCCCAGTATTTGTTGATACAAATCCTTTAGTTTTCCTGGTATATTCACAACATCTAGTGCTTTTACTAATGTATAAAATTGCAGCAAACTTGCTGCCAAATAGTGCTGCAAACACGTGCACACTCCTGAGCTTACCGTCTTGCTTTTCAACAAAGGATACCAAGAAAACAAAGAAAATGTCATAATATACTGTAAGTACATTGAAAAGTTGTTTAAAATTGTATGTTCTATCTGAATCAGGAAATAAAGTTTTTTTGTCCCTTTAACCTCTTGACTGCCAGAGAGGACCCAACTCGCAGTATTTTGTTTCTGCTTTCTCTGGCAGACAGTGGGTTAATCGCTGCCTCTTGCTCCATACATAAATGTCAGAAAAAGGAACTTTTTATAAATGTAGCTGCAACGTTCCAAAGAGTCCTGCAGAAGCGTTGTATGTTCCATTAGGCCACTTGTCTCCGTTGCTGCCCAGTCCTCTGATTAAGAATGTACTTATTCCTGGCACTGCAACTGTACGGGAAAATGATGCAGCTTCGCAACGATCAATTAATCATGTTGTGTTAGGCGCTTTCATCACTCCCAGTAAATGAAGACACTTGAATGTTTAGAAATTGCTAATTGTACAAATGTGTAAAGATCTCTGCAGGAAACCCAATGCAGTTCCTTAAATAATACAGCTTTACGTCTTTATGCATCATTAATCACTCTGGCAGGATCAAAATCTATCCCAATTAAAGGGACAGTCTAGTCAAAATTAAACTGTCATGATTCAGATAGGGCATGTCATTTTAAACAACTTTTCAATTTACTTTTATCATCAAATTTGCTTTATTCTCTTGGTATTCGTTGATGAAAGCTAAACCTAGGTAGACTCATATGCAAATTTCTTAGCCCTTGAAGGCCGCCTCTTATCTTAGTGCATTTTGACAGGTTTTGACAGCTAGACGTTGCTAGTTCATGTGTGCCATATAGATAGCATTGTGCTTACTCCCGTTGAGTTATTTATGAGTCAGTACTGATTGTCTAAAATGCAAGTAAACCCAATCGGGGGTTTGCACGAGTAGGTTGTTTTTTCCCTCACTTTTGGCGCTCCATTGAAGTCTATGGGGGGGGATACGTTAATTCGGTTGTGATATTCGAAGTTCAGCTTTTTGAGCGTGTCGTGATAGCACTCAAGCTAAAACTTTTTACTTTTAATATGTGCGCTGCACGATCTGCACAAAAAGCTTACTTCTAGCGACGCTAACGCGCAAGTACAATTGCTAAATAGCACTCTACTAGTAATCGAAGCTTTAATTTGTGTCATAAAAGCCACTGATGAATCTCTGAGAAGATGTGGGGTTTGAATAGTCGTGCAAGCGCACTCACAGCATATGTGCGTATGCCGCTGAAAAACAGTAATACATTTCTACTAGAAACTTTTTTTTTAATAGAAGTGTGTTGCAAAAATGTTCTAGTTACAACTAAAATGCACCCGTGCACATTTGTATTTTGACCTTTCTATCCCTTTAATGCACATTAGTACAAAGTAGCTATCAGCCAGAGAGCATTACTAGGAAGCAAATAACCAGTGCTGATATATTTGTTTAAATGTAAAATTAAAATTAAAACAGTTATTTTTTCATAAATGTTTTTGGTATCCTTTGTTAAAAAAACGTATGTAGATATGCTTGGGAGTGTTCACGTCTTGAACACTATATAGAAGTAGTGTTTGCATATAACATATGGGCTCATCCACATATTTGCACATAGCTAGAAATGCTTTTGAACAAAGGATAACAACGGTCATTTTGATAATGCAAGTATTTATTTTTTAAATATTTTTTGCTGTGCTTAAAGGGACATTACACCCACATTTTTTTCTTTGATGATTCAGATAGAGCATATCATTTTAAACAGCTTTCCGGTTTACTTCGCTTATCAGTTTGGCTTCATTCTCTTGGTAACTTTTCTTGAAGGAGCAACAATGCACTATTGGGAGCTAACTGGACACATTAATAAGCCAATGACAAGAGCCACATATGTGCAGCCACCAATAAGAAGCTAGATCCCAGCTCGTACCTAGAGTCTACCTAGGTATGCTTGTCAACAAAGGATACCAATAGAACAAAGCAAATTTCATAATAGAAGTAAATTGGAACTTTGTTTAAAACTGTATGTTCTATCTGAATCATGAAAGAAAAATGTGGGTTTCATATCCCTTTAATAGCTTAATTTGTGTTTTCATTCTTATGAATCCATTATAGTTGCTCCAATCAACTAATAGTTTTAGTTCCAAATGTTCTCCTAGTAAAACACATAAATCAATAAATTAATTAATTAAAAAAAAAAAATCAGCTTTTACTTTTTTGCATCACTAGTAGAAAAGGGAGAGGTGAATGTTTTTGCACCTTTGTTAAAATAACAAATATTGGTCACACTACTTCATTCTAAATGAATTTAAAGGGACATGAAACCCAAATTATTTTCTTTCATGATTCAGATAGAGAATACAAATTATCTATCTGAATCATGAAAGAAAAATTGTGGGTTTCATGTCCCTTTAAAATGTTTGCTGAACATACAACATTCTTTTTTAACAAACAAATGTTATGCAAATGTTATGTGCCATTTAAATATTGCATACATTTGAATATCAAACGCGGAATTTCAATATTAATATTCAAATGTTTATTCGCATAGATTTAAATGTAAGCCTATGGGAATCAATACTGAAATGTAATACTAAATCACACATTCAAATGTTAAGATTTATTTAATAGTAACCAGTGGAACAGCAGAGCAAATGTTAAAGGGACATTGAAGCCAAAATTAAAAGGCTGCTATAGTGGGAAAACGCTGTTCTCTCATATTCGTTAGAGCATGCAATTTTATCACTATAAAAAGAGTTAGACACATAGATAAAGTACCGATTGGAAGCTGCAAGGAACTGCTGGTTGAAAGCAGAAAGATTACATGCTCTAACAAATAACACTGACCCAAGGATTGGCTCAGTGGCAGTTTCTGCTTTCGACCAGCAATTCTCTATTACTCTTAATTGGTACTTTACCTATGTGTTTACCCCTTTGTCTGTATTGTTTTAACTATAACGGCTCTTTAAACTGTAATGATTTATACAGAACATACAGAGCATACAATTACAAGACAACATAATTTATGTTTGTAACCATTATTAAAACTTTCCTTTCCATGAGAGCATTGTTTTTAATATTGTTATACACATAGTGCTCAGTATTTATATTATTTATAAGTGTAAATACAAATAGTATTTTATTCTTGATACAAATAGAGTATAATAAAATTGTTTAATGGTGTATTACAATATATATATGTGTGTGTATGTTTTATATACATATATATATATATAATAAGTATATTGACAGTGGGATCAAGGGAGATAACTACCCCATTAAAGGTTTATTAAACTGCAAATCAGACTTTGTTGTCTATATGTTAGAATGCACATGCAGCAATCCCAAAAGGTACATTGGGCGCACGACACGGGGTCTCAAAATCCGTTGCCTTGAGCATATGAAAAATATTGAGGCCGGTATTCTTAAAAACCCACTAATTACCCATTTCTCTCAGATTCATGGAAAAAATAAAAATGAATTTTTTATTATAGCAATAGATCACATACTACCAGGAAAAAGAGGGGTTAGTAGACTCCTAGAATTACGCAAACGGGAGACTATGTGGATTCACAAACTAGGAACTCTGGAACCCAAAGGGTTAAACAGAGATATTGATCTTGCAGCCTTTCTGTAAAGCCCAAGATATCAGTATGTTGGTTCCATCCTATATATGCACCATTAGAAACAATAAGATAATAAAACTAGAATAAGATCTGTCTTTATATACAAAGGGTATGATAGATAGAAAAACTGCTTTAAATTTTAAATCTTAAAATAAAAAACTTTTTAAAAAATCCACAAGTTTAGCAGCGGTTTTTAAAAAGGTCCTGCTGCAATAACAGGCAACTCTATTAAATGAACTACCTTGCTTATGTTCCTTTATAACGTACTTTTAAAGGTTTTAAATGTTATATATATTTATTTATTTATTTGTCTGTGTGAAGTTTCAAACTGTGTTGTAATGATAATATGTACTTATGTCTATACACCAGCTAGCATGACCTCTAGCTGGGACAATTTGGTATACAAATGTGTAAAAACTATAGAAATATATAGACAAAAATCTTTAGCACATTCTGATATAATACCCAAAGCATGTAAACAACTGAGGAAATGATCCTGATACTTTATGTGGCTTTGTAATATCACATACTTTGGCACATACAACAGGAACGTAAATCCATTTGCCCTCATTCAAAATGGCGATAGAGGGGCACTCAAGAGGCAAATCAGCCTCACTAATGCGTATAAATATATCTAGGTTGGGGGGCGGCCCATACCTCTGATGAAGTAACCCATTGGTTACGAAACGCGTTAGGCTCCGCCCCCCCGCCACACGCTGACATTGCACACTGTGCTCACACATCTACACGGAGCTGCATAAAGGATTGGACTGCTTTATAACGAATTTATATAAAGCAGATCTGCGAATATCCTTTGGTGCTCCTTTCTTGATTTTATGTTTATGTATAGTAGAGCGCATTAGCCACTCGTGTTTCTAGCCTTGCATGCTGGACTGAACACCTGTATGACTACAGCTCTATAGTGATATTCTTCAATACGAGGAACATTTTCTCTCTGCCTACAAAACAAACTCTTGTAGGGGTTTTTTATTCTGCACTGCTAAACGCTATTTTATGTATATAAATAAACACCTATTTTTATCTTTATCAATTGGTAGTTGTGTATATTTCAAATCAGTACATTATAAGTAAATGATCTGAACGTATTACACGAAGTGTGCCCCTGGGCGCTTGTCTTGTCTCATACTCTTTCATATATATATATAATGTATAACTATGTATATGTGTATGTATATATCTATATATATTTATATAAATATAAATTTAAGTATGTAGATAGATATAGATAGATAGATGATAGATGATAGATAGATAGATAGATAGATAGATAGATAGATAGATAGATAGATAGATAGATAGTGATACTACTGCTATATACTACCGTGCAAAAGTTTTAGGCAGGTGTGAAAAAATGCTGTAAAGTAAGAATGCTTTTAGAAATAGAAATGTTAATAGTTTATTTTTATCAATTAGTAAAATACAAAGTGAGAGAACAGAAGAAAAACGTAAATCAAATCAATATTTGGTGTGACCACCCCTTGTCTTTAAAAAAAGCATAAATTCTTCTAGGTACACATAAACAGTTTTTTAAGGAACTGGGCAGGTAGGTTGTTCCAAAAAACTTGGAGAACTAACCACAGTTCTGTGGATTTTGGCAGCCTCAATTGATTCTGTCTCTTCATGTAATCCCAGACAGAACTCAATGATGTTGAGATCAGGGCTCTGTGGGGGCCAAACCATCCCTTCTCTTTGTTATTCTTTATGCTAAAGATAGTTCTTAAAGGGACAGTCTACTCTAGAATTTGTAATGTTTTAAAAGATAGATAATTCCTCTATTACCCATTCCCCAGTTTTGCATAACCAACATAGTTATATTAATATATGTTTTACCACTGTGATTACCTTGCATCTAAGCCTCTGCAGACTGCCCCCTTATCTCAGTGCTTTTGACAGACATCCAGTTTAGCCAATCAGTGCAGACTCCTAAATAACTCCATGGGAGTGAGCACAATGTTATCTATATGACACATGTGAACTAGCACAGTCTAACTGTAAAAAACTTTCAAAATGCTCTGAGCTAAGAGGCTGTTTTCAACGGTTTTAGAAATCAGTTTGAGCCTACCTAGGCTTAGCTTTTCAAAAATACCACCAAGGGAACAAAGCAAATTTGATGATAAAAGTAAATTGGAAAGTTGTTTAAAATGTCAGGCCCTATCTGAATCTTGAAAGTTTAATTTTGACTAGACTGTCCCTTTAATGACTTTGGCTGTATGTTTGGGGTCATTGTTACGCTGCAGAATAAATGTGGAGCCAATCAGATGCCTTCCTGATGGTTGTGCATGATGGGTAATTATCTATCTGTACTTGTCAGTACAGACCAGTTCTTTAATGATTCAGATAGATCATGCAATTTTAAGCAAATTTCTAATTTACTTCTATTATCTTTATTTAAAAAGCAGGAATGTAAAGCTTAAGAGCCGGCCCATTTTTGGTAGAGAACCTGGGTTATGCTTGCTTATTGGCAGCTAAATCTAACCACCAATAAGCCAGCGCTATCCAGGGTGCTGAAAGTAAAATGGGTCGGCTCCTAAGCTTTAAATTTCTACTTTTAAATAAAGATAGCAAGAGAATGAAGAAAAATTGATTGTTCGAGTATATTTGAAAGTTGCTTAAAATTGCTGCTCTATTTAAATCATTATAGAAAAAAAAATTGGGTTTAGTATCCCTTTAATTCTAACCAAATCCCCAACTCCATTTGCAGAAATGTAGCCAAACATTCTTGCAAGGAATCTCCACCATGCTTTATTGTTGCCTGCAGACACTCATACTTGTCCCCCTCTCCAGCCTTTCAGTTAACAAACTGTCTTCTGCTACAGCCAAATATTTCACATTTTGTCTCATCAGTCCAGAGCACTTCCTGATATTTTTATGCACCGCAGTTCCTGTGTTTTTGTGCATAGTTAAATCGCTTGGCGTTGTTTCCATGTCAAAGGTATGGCTTGTTGGTTGTAAGTCTTCCATGAAGACCACTTCTAGCCAGACTTCTCCATAAGATGTCCAGCTGTGCTATCAGCTCAGAGTTGGCAGAAACCAGTACCAGGATCCCACTGTTTTCTTCCGATGAAAGTTATGAAAGTAATCATGATGTCTTTCATCTGTTGAACTAAGTGTCCTTGGCCAACCACTGTCTCTACAGCTACAGTCATCAACATTGCCCGTTTCTTTGTGCTTCTTCAGAACAGCTTGGACAGCACATCTGGAAACCCCTGTCTGCCTTGAAATCTCTGCCTGGGAGAGACCTTGCTGATGCAGTATAACTACGTTGTGTCTTGTTGCTGTGCCATGGAGCATGACTTAGACATTAAACTGTCTTCAGTGACCTCACTTTGTTAGCAGAGTTTGGCTGTTCCTATGTTTCAACCTACATATTAAATTGCTGACCATTAGCACCAGCTTGGTATGATTGTTTAATCATGCACCTATCTGCCTACAATCCCTGATCTAGACGAATTGATGCGGTTTTGAGAGCAAATGGTGGTTATAGCAACTATTGATTTGATTTAGATTTTTTTGGGTTCCCTCACTTTGCATTTTGTTCATTGATAAAAATAAACTATAACCATTTCTATTATTGAACAGATTCTTACTTTTTTTTCACACCTGCTAGATTTTGAAGGATCGGACGGAATCCCCCAAAACATCAATGAGCTTTGACAGATAAATGTTAACACCCTGAGATTGTCGGTTGTATAATTAATATTGAATTTTGCCTGTGTGCTTCTCTGTGTGTGTATTTAGTCTCCCTGTGGGAAAAAGGGGAAACCAGACGTGGACTCCTTGCTCAGTGTGCTTAGAGGAATATGGCTACACCTCACTGACGAGGCCCAATGAAGGCTGAAACGATTGTCTGGGGTTGCTGTGTTCCTTGTTCAGAGAGGAATTGCCTGGGTATCGGTGCTGGACTGACCGTAATAGATGGGATCAGACTGATATACTACAGGAAAGTTCTTCTCTGTGAAAAGCATTACTGGGCTAAAAGAAGCTGCACCCAGGTGGTAAATAGCCATAGAACAGGCTAACAATAGCATTGAGCCAGTTGTTCGTTCCTGTGAGTGTGTGTCAGGATGCCAGGAATCAGACTGAGACGAGAAGTGCAAAAATAATCACACCTTTATTAATAGCAAAAAATAATAAAAAGTCCACAAGTCAAATAACAAGCCAGGAATCAAAACCAGAGCTGGTAGTCAGACGAGCCGAGTCATGAGCCAAAGCGAGTAGTCAGACGAGCCAGAATCAGGAACAAGCAGAACAACAGTCAGCAACAAGCCAGGGATCAGGAACCAGGAGGGACATCAGACAGCCAGGAAATACACAGGAGCTCTCACAAACAGGTCTGAGACAACGCAAGGGCAAAGCATACTGAACAGAGGCCCTTTAAATAATAAGTGATGACATCACAGTTCTGAGACTGCATCCTGTCTCACACTGATGATGAACACCAGTCTGGCCATAAAAGGAAGTTCAGGAAATGAGCAGCATCACACAGTATGCACCAAAGTCAGCAAGAGAGGTGAGTAAAATGGCTGCCAGCAGCACATGGCAAGCAAAACAGGGAAAAAACCCTGACAGTACCTTCCCCTCAATGACCCCTCCCCCGCGGGAGGACAAAAGGCTTATTAGGGAAACGGACATGGAAGGCACGGAGGAGGGCAGGAGAATGAACATCAGAGGAGGGAATCCATGATCCTCCGGACCGTAGCCCCTCCAGTGAACCAAATACTATACGCAGCCCCTGGACATATGAGAGTCAATAATTCTGCTGACCTCATACTCCTCATGGTTGTCAACAAAGATAGGATGGGGATGAGGCAACACAGTGGTAAACCGATTACAAACCAATGGTTTCAAGAGGGAAACATGAAAAACATTGGAGATGTGCATTGCAGGAGGAAGGTCAAGAGCATAGGCCACAGGATTGACCCATCGGAGTATTCGAAAAGGACCAACATAACAGGGAGCCAATTTATTGGAAGGCACACGAAGGTTCAAGTTGCGGGAGGACAGCCAAACTCTCTCACCAACCTGGTAGGAAGGTGCGGGCAGACGCCTACGATCAGCCTGGAACTTTTGGCACTGCATAGAATGATGAAGGCAATCCTGAATCTGCATCCACGTGGAACGGAATTGCCGGAGATGCTCCTCCAAAGCCGGAATACCCTGAGACATGAATGAATCGGGCAACAAGAATGGTTGAAACCCATAATTCGCCATAAACGGGGATAACTTGAAGGAAGCATTAATAGCACTATTACAAGCAAACTCTGCCCAAGGTAACAGTTCAGACCAATTATTGTGGTGATCTGAGACATAGCAATGGAGGAACTTTTCCAAAGCTTGATTAGACCGTTCCACAGCCCTATTGGATTGAGGGTGATATGCAGAGGAGAAGGAAAGCTGGATCCCCATTTGAGAACAAAAGGAACGCCAAAATCTGGAGACAAACTGGCTACCTGGTCCGACATTATCTCCTTGGGTAACCCATGTAAACGGAAGACCTCCCAGGCAAAAATTGAAGCAAGCTCCTGAGCGGTAGGCAACTTCTTCAAGGGAATGTAATGTGACATTTTAGAAAAACGGCCAACCACCATAAGGATAACAGTATTGCCATTGGAAACAGGGAGATCGACAATGAAGTCCATATAAAGATGTGTCCAAGGATGCTCACCATTAGCAATAGGTTGAAGAAGACCCACAGGAAGACGTTGAGGAGTCTTATTCTGTGCACAAACTGAGCAGGAGGCAACATACGCAGCAACATCAGAATGAAGAGCTGGCCACCAGAATTGTCAAGTGACAGACCAAATCATTTGGTTCTTGCCTAGGTGACCTGCGGCTTTAGGATAGTGGTAAGTGTGCAAAAGTTTAGTTAGAAGATTCTCAGGAACAAAACACTTACCACTAGGTTTCTCAGGAGGTGCATTGGTTTGTGCAGCCAGGATCTCCTCCCTCAAGGGAGAAGTCAAAATAGTATGTATGGTAGCCAAAATATGGTCAGGAGGTATAACTGGAGTAGGTACAGACTCCTCCTTGGACAGAGGTGAAAATTGTCGAGAGAGGGCATCGGCCCTAACATTCTTACTACCAGGCAGGTATGAGACCACATAATTAAACCGAGACAAAAATAGCGCCCATCTGGCCTGTTGGGATTCCTTGAGTGAAAAAATTATGACCAGTAATTCCCTGTCGCCAATTTCATAATTGCACTCCGCTGGAGACAATTTCTTAGAGAAGAAACCACACAGATGCAAGGAACCGTCAGGCATAGGACGTTGAGACAAAAGGGCACCTACTCCAGTCTCAGATGCATCGATCTCAAGAATGAAAGGCAGGACAGGGTTAGGATGAGCCAGAACTGGAGCGGCAGCAAAGGCAGTCTTAAGACAATCAAAGGCTTATTAAGGAAACGGACATGGAAGGCACGGAGGAGGGCGGGAGCATGAACATCAGAGGAGGGAATCCATGAATGGTCCTCCGGACCGTAGCCCCTCCAGTGAACCAAATACTGTACGCAGCCCCTGGACATATGAGAGTCAATAGTTCTGCTGACCTCATACTCCTCATGGTTGTCAATAAAGATAGGATGGGGCTGAGGTAACACAGTGGTAAACCGATTACAAACCAATGGTTTCAAGAGGGAAACATGAAAAACATTGGAGATGCGCATTGCAGGAGGAAGGTCAAGAGCATAGGCCACAGGATTGACCCGTCTGAGTATTCGAAAAGGACCAACATAACGGGGAGCCAATTTATTGGAAGGCACGCGAAGGTTCAAGTTGCGGGAGGACAGCCAAACTCTCTCACCAACCTGGTAGGAAGGTGCGGGCAGACGCCTACGATCAGCCTGGAACTTTTGGCACTGCATAGAATGATGAAGGCAATCCTGAATCTGCACCCACGTGGAATGGAGTTGCCGGAGATGCTCCTCCAAAGCCGGAATACCCTGAGACATGAATGAATCGTGCAACAAGGATGGTTGAAACCCATAATTCGCCATGAACGGGGATAACTTGGAGGAAGCATTAATAGCACTATTACGAGCAAACTCTGCCCAAGGTAACAGTTCAGACCAATTATTGTGGTGATCTGAGACACAGCAATGGAGGAACTGTTCCAAAGCTTGATTAGACCGTTCCACAGCCCTATTGGATTGAGGGTTATATGCAGAGGAGAAGGAAAGCTGGATCCCCATTTGAGAACAAAAGGAACGCCAAAATCTGGAGACAAACTGGCTACTCTGGTCCGACACTATCTCCTTGGGAAACCCATGTAAACGGAAGACCTCCCAGGCAAAAATTGAAGCAAGCTCCTGAGCGGTAGGCAACTTCTTCAAGGGAAAGCAATGTGACATTTTAGAAAAACGGTCAACCACCATAAGGATAACAGTATTGCCATTGGAAACAGGGAGCTCGACAATGAAGTCCATATAAAGATGTGTCCAAGGATGCTCACCATTAGCAATAGGTTTAAGAAGACCCACAGGAAGACGTTGAGGAGTCTTATTCTGTGCACAAACTGAGCAGGAGGCAACATACACAGCAACATCAGAACGAAGAGCTGGCCACCAGAATTGTCAAGTGACAGACCAAATCATTTGGTTCTTGCCTGGGTGACCTGCGGCTTTAGGATAGTGGTAAGTGTGCAAAAGTTTAGTTAGAAGATTCTCAGGAACAAAACACTTACCACTAGGTTTCTCTGGAGGTGCATTGGTTTGTGCAGCCAGGATCTCCTCCCTCAAGGGAGAAGTCAAATTAGTATGTATGGTAGCCAAAATATGGTCAGGAGGTATAACTGGAGTAGGTACAGACTCCTCCTTGGCAGAGGTGAAAATTGTCGAGAGAGGGCATTGGCCCTAACATTCTTACTACCAGGCAGGTATGAGACCACATAATTAAACCGAGACAAAAATAGCGCCCATCTGGCCTGTTGGGATTCCTTGAGTGCCAAAATTATGGCCAGTAATTCCCTGTTGCCAATTTCATAATTGCACTCCACTGGAGACAATTTCTTAGAGAAGAAACCACACGGATGCAAGGAACCGTCAGGCATAGGACGTTGAGACAAGAGGGCACCTACTCCAGTCTCAGATGCATCGATCTCAAGAATGAAAGGCAGGACAGGGTTAGGATGAGCCAGAACTGGAGTGGCAGCAAAGGCAGTCTTAAGACAATCAAAGGCCTTAATGGCAGTAGGTGACCAATGGAGTGGATCATTCTCTTTACGGGTCATGTCTGTGATAGGTTTG
Organism: Bombina bombina; assembly: GCF_027579735.1. NCBI lineage: Eukaryota > Metazoa > Chordata > Amphibia > Anura > Bombinatoridae > Bombina > Bombina bombina. The sequence goes on from NC_069505.1 coordinate 405,723,263, forward strand.
ACCAAGGAAGAAAAGTTTTTAATAAACTTTCTATAGTAATTGTCGAACCCCAAAAAACATTGAATAGACCGAAGACCAACTGGGCGAGGCCACTGCAGAACTGCAGATAACTTGTCAGGATCCATGGAGAACCCTGCAATGGAGATAACATAACCTAGGAAGGTTACTTAAGTCTGATGGAACTCACATTTCTCGAGTTTACAAAACAGGCCGTTGTCATGTAGTCTCTGAAGTACCCGTGTAACATCAGAACGATGAGCCTCAAGTGTGGGTGAGTGTATGAGGATGTCGTCTAAGTTCACCACAACACACTGTTGTAACATATCTCGTAGGACATCATTAATAAATTCCTGGAAAACAGCAGGAGCATTACATAGGCCAAAGGCCAATACAAGATACTCATAATGCCCACTCCTGGTGTTAAATGCTGTTTTCCTTGATCCTAATAAGATTGTGTGCTCCTCTCAAATCAAGTTTAGTAAAGACCGTAGCTCCCTTGAGGCGGTCAAAGAGTTCCGTAATGAGCGGAATAGGGTAAGCATTCTTAATGGTAAGAGGATTAAGACCGCTATAATCCATGCATGGTCTTAACTCGCCACCTTTTTTCTTCACAAAGAAGAAGCCAGCCCCTGCGGATGATCCCCCGCGACAGAGTATCGGCAACATACTCCTCCAATTCTCCGCAACAGACAGAGGGTAAACCCAGCCCCAAGGAGGAATGGCTCCAGGTTGCAGGTCTATGGCACAATCGTAAGACCGGTGAGGAGGCAACGTACCGGCACGCACCTTGTCAAAAACGTCTAGGAACTCTCGGTACTCCTCTGGCAATTGAGATACCAAAGAAGTGCACAAGACTTTAACTGGTTTCCGAAGACAAGTGGAAATACATTGTGGGGACCACAATAAAATGTTGGACCTGCGCCAGTCAAGACTGGGATTGTGCTTTGGAGCCAGGGGTAATCCAGAACAACCGGAACATGCGGATAGTTTATTACCTGGAACTGGAGCGTTTCAAAATGGAGAGCCTCAACAGCCATGGATAACGGAGCAGTTTCGTGAGTAACGAGTGCGGGCTGAAGGGGCCTGCCATCAATGGCAAGCGGAATGGACCGAGGCAAAACAGGAATGGAGTGCTTTGATACAAAAGCACTGTCAATGAAATAGCCTGCAGCACCTGAGTCAACAAGAGCCTGGGTGACTATGGAGGAGTCCACCCAGGAAAGGACAACCGTGACCAAAGGTTTCTCCTTTAGTGGTTCTGGGGACGAGGATAAACCACCCAAGGTCTGCCCCCAACAGGACCTTAGGTGTGAGCGTTTCCCGGCCGTGTATGACAAGACTTCAAAAGGTGGCCCTTTAACCCACAATAGAGGCAGAGCCCCTTCCTCCTCCTAAAGGCCCTCTCCGCCATGGAGAGACGCGTGAATCCCAACTGCATCGGCTCAGCAGTACCTGGTGACTCGGGACCAGGAGACATGGGAGGAGAGGGAGGCATAGGGGGGTAACGAACACGTAGGAGACATCGGAAAAGGAGGCTTCCGCAAGCGCTCCTTGAAAGAGGGCCTCTCTCTGAGTCTGATGTCAATTAGGATCAAAAAAGACACCAATGCCTCGAGATCCTCTGGTAAATCTCTGGCAGCAACTTCGTCTTTAATCGCATCCGAGAGCCCATGAAAGAAGGCGGCAACAAGGGCTTCATTGTTCCAACCTACCTCTGCGTCAAGCGTACGGAACTCAATGGCATACTGAGCAACAGATCTTGTACCTTGCTGAATGGACATGAGTCGTTTAGCAGCAGAGGAGGACCGATCCGGAACATCAAATACCCTTCGAAAGGAGGCCACAAATTCAGGGTAATTTGAAATCACAGGTTTATTAGTCTCCCACAAGGGATTAGCCCAGGCAAGAGCTGTGTCAGAGAATAACGAGATGAGAAATCCCACCTTAGCTCTGTCAGAGGGAAATGCCTGAGGTAACATCTCAAAGCAAATGCCCACCTGGTTCAAAAACCCTCTGCACTAATTAGGATCGCCTTCATATCACTGAGGTATAGGTGCAGAACCGGACATGCTCCTGGTAGGACCAGGTGCAGCAGCGGAAACAGGAGCAGCCATAATTTGCGGGACACTTTGGTCCAAATGTGCAGTGTGAGTCAGCAGGGTTTGCAGGGCTAGTGCAAATTGATCCAAGCGGTGATCCTGTTCATCCATCCTGGAAATTATGGCAGATAAAGGTGGATTATTAGCACCATCAGGATTCATGGCCCTTGCGTAATGTCAGGATGCCAGGAATCAGACTGAGACGAGAAGTGCAAAAATAATCACACCTTTATTAATAGCAAAAAATAATAAAAAGTCCACAAGTCAAATAACAAGCCAGGAATCAAAACCAGCGCTGGTAGTCAGACGAGCCGAGTCAGGAGCCAAAGCGAATAGTCAGACGAGCCGAGTCAGGAGCCAAAGCGAGTAGTCAGACGAGCCGGAATCAGGAACAAGGAGAACAACAGAGTCAGGAACAAGCCAGGGATCAGGAACCAGGAGGGACGTCAGACAGCAAGGTAATACACAGGAGCTCTCACCAACAGATCTGAGACAACGCAAGGGCAAAGCATACTGAACAGAGGCCCTTTAAATAATAAGTGATGACATCACAATTCTGAGACTGCATCCTGTCTCACACTGATGATGAACACCACTCTGGTCATAAAAGGAAGTGCAGGAAATGAGCAGCATCACACAGTATGCACCAAAGTCAAGAGAGGTGAGTAAAATGGCTGCCAGCAGCACATGGCAAGCAAAACAGGGAAAAAACCCTGACAGTGTGCTTCTCTTTGTGTCTATTTAGTCTCCCTATGGGAAAAAGGAGAAACCAGACGTGGACTCCTTGCTCAGTGTGCTTAGAGGAATATGGCTACACCTCACTGACGAGGCCCAATGAAGGCCGAAACGATCGTCTGGGGTTGCTGTGTTCCTTGTTCAGAGAGGAATTGTCTGGAATTTCCGTGCTGGACTGACCATAATAGGCGGGATCAGACTGATATACTACAGGAAAGTTCTTCTCTGTGAAAAGCATTACTGGGCTAAAAGAAGCTGCACCCAGGTGGTAAATCGCCATAGAACAGGCTAACAATAGTATTGAGCCAGTTGTTCATTCCTGTGAGTGTGCTTCTCTCTGTGTGTATTTAGTCTCCCTATGGGAAAAAGGGGAAACCAGACGTGGACTCCTTGCTCAGTGTGCTTAGAGGAATATGAATACACCTCCCTGATGAGGACCAATGAAGGCCGAAACGATTGTCTGGGGTTGCTGTGTTCCTTGTTCAGAGAGGAATTGCCTGGTATTTCGGTGCTGGACTGACTGTAATAGGCGGGATCAGACTGATATACTACAGGAAAGTTCTTCACTGTGAAAAGCATTACTGGGCTAAAAGAAGCTGCATATATGTGTGTGTGTGCGTGTATATGTGTATATATGTGTATATATATATATATATATATATATATATATATATATATATATATATATAAAGAGAGAGAGAGAGAGAGAGAGAGAGAGGAGAGAGAAACAGCGCTAGAAAACAGACAGGCCAAGAGATGTACTGATATGAATCTCTCACAGACAAATGTGTATCTCTCTATAACTGTATAAATCACAGAGCTGTGATATAAAACAAATGTCTGTATATAGATCCAGAAATCACCGGATCACTACACCTCCACTTAATACATAGGATATATAATTAACTGGTATTGATACAACAAGTAGATACTATTCAGTAAATACTAATACAGGCAGTCCTTAGGAAAGAATGTCTAATATGTATCCCTTGGCACTGTTCCAAAGAATCCCCACGAAGTGCAGCTCAGTCCATACACAGATTCGCCTCTTCAGAAGAGGATCCTCCCAAGGTAGTCTATAGAACGAAGTAGAAGACAAGCGCACAGGGGGTGCACCTAGTGTAATTTGTTTCAAACTTATGTATCTTCAAAGAAAAGAGTTGCAACACACTCAGATGATTCCTCCTCAAACGTATCAGGTATGTTATAGGCATTTGTATTATAGTTGTGGATGACCCTCCTCCGGGAAACCTCCTTTCTGGATCCAATGGCTCCTTCAGATACACTTGGACTGCTTGTATACACACCCTTAGGTGCACAGCCTGCCACAGTCTTAATACCCTAACAGAAGGGGACAGTGCCTGGGTCTACTATATACAGGGGTAAGTTTATTGGTACAATAAAGTAACAGAAGCTTCTAAAAAATGGATGGGTCCCAGGCGACCATAAAACACAATAAAAACTATTAAAAAGAATATAAATAATTATAAAACAATAGTATAGAGACAATCTCGCTCACAGCACAAGCCTGATGAGAACTTGATGGAGAAGATAAACCGCAACAGCTGATAGGCTATTTCACCGTTTGCAAGCAGAGTCCAAATGCGGGGGGCGGAGGCTTTTTCTAAGGTAGCAAAAAAACTATGCAACAAATTCTTAGTTCTGATTTTTTCCCAGGGGCCAAAAAATGTATGCAGAGTGCCGCATTTGCTCTTCAGGCCACAAGTTGACCATCCTTGACTTAAAAGGCCATATGGTGATCTGTGCATAAATAAATTTGTATTTACTATAATCCAGACGTATTATGTCATAATAATGCATAATAATGAAGAAATCCGTAATACACACAGTTCTGCCAACCATATGAAGCTTGTTACAGAAACTGTCATCTGAAGATTTAGTTACCGCTATATCAAACACTTGAGCAGAGGCTTACATAGAACATCTTGCAGAGTAAGCTAAAAGGCTTATGACCTTGAGGGTTAAAGGCTGTTAAATCGAATCTGCTGCGTCAGTAAGTAAATGTCCATATACAGCTGTAAACAATAAAGCAAGCCAATTCTCTCTAAAGCAATATAAAAAACGAAACTTGCACATTGTTAAAAAAAATTACATTTTATATATATATACTGTACATATATACTGTATATATATATATATATATATATATATATATATACAGTATATACTCACATGGCACTATGGAGTTTTGTGGTGCAAAACAAATAAAAGATAATGATCGGGCTTTACCCACAGCCGCTTGGGTAATGTCAGGTTTACCCGGGTAATCCTAGGATTACCCAGATTTCTGACTTTACCCATAACACACACACACATATACAGTATGTATATATATATATAGCGCTGTTGCGTCAGCATGGAGGCGCTGAGAAGAAGCTTGGGTGATATGGAGATGCAGTGTTGGGGAGATGTAGCAGTATTTAAAGGAATACTGTATTGTGGGAAAATAAGTAATGCTAGGCTTTCAAGTCACATGATCGCATCATGTGACACACATTTTAGCATTTCCTTCTGATCACCTGACCCAGACAGTGTATCACACGGTTTTAGTGATGAGAGGAATGACTGTCAGATGCTGGAGTTGCCACTGGGGCGTGGTGGATTAGTGGCCACACTGTTTTTTCTAATTTGAACACGCTGTATTGTAAATATGATGGGACTAGTGGTAACTGCCCCCACCACCACCACTACAGAGATCAGATATGCTTTCAAAGGATATCAAGAGAGTGAAACACATTAGATAATATAAGTAAATTATTGTTTAAAATTGCTGCTCTTTCAGAATCATGAAAGAAAAAAAATTGGATTCATGGCCTTTTTACTTTTACCATACACAAAATAGTTATTTTGATTTTCCACCTAAATGCTATGAAAACTGACACGGGCACACAGCTATTAAATGCAGTGTACACATCAGCCCTTACAGCTTATTTTATTGAAAAACGATCATTCAAGTATCAAGTTGGGACCTGATAGTTCCTTTACCTGGATGGGAACTAGTCATTTTGTATATTCCCTGTTGAATGATTCTTACTATGTATTTAATGTAGCTGTAGTTGCAGGACAGTAGATAATATACCTAAGCTTTCTCCATGTGTTGTACTAAATCAGCAGAGGAGAGTGGAGTCTGAAACATGGGGGTCTATTTATGAAAGGCCTGTCGGACATGATCCGACATTGTGGATCATGTCCGACAGACCTCGCTAAATGCGGAGAGCAATACACTCTCCGCATTCAGCATTGTACCAGCAGCTCTTGTGAACAGGGGGTGTCAATCAACCCGGTCATATTCGATCGGGTTGATTTGTGGCGATGTCTGTCCGCCTCCTCATAGCAGGCGGACAGGTTATGGAGCAGCGGTCTTTAGACCGCTGCTTCATAAGTGGTGTTTCTGGCGACCCTGAAGGCTCGCCATAAACACGGGCCTTCAAGCTCCATATAGAGCTTGATAGATATGCCCCATGGTGTCAGAAGTGAGTCTGTCTGTAAGGAACTCATGGGACTTCAGCACAGTGTTCTTCTACAGCATCACCAGTAAGTTTATATAGCACTGTAAGTGCTTATCCTTCTTGCACATTTTGATTTCCCTCTCACCTCACTGTCACAGCCCCCAGAGTTCTCTCTGTCTCTATCTTCATCCCTTTCTCTCTCTTTCTCCCTCTCTCTCTCTCTCTCTCTCTCTCTCTCTCTCTTTCTCACTCTCTTTCTCTCTCTCTTTCTCCATTTCTCTCTCTTTCTCCCTCTCTCTCTCACTTTCTCACTCTCTTTCTCTCTCTATGGGGCCCATTTATCAAGCTCCGGATGGAGCTTGAGGATCCGTGTTTCTGGCGAGCATGCAGGCTCGCCAGAAACAGCAGTTTTGAAGCAGTGGTCTAAAGACCGCTGCTCCATAACCCTGTCCGTCTGCTCTGAGCAGGTGGACAGACATCGCCGCAATTCAACCTGATTGAGTGCGATCATGTTGATTGACACCCCCCTGCTGGCGGCTGATTGGCAATTAATCTGCAGGGGGCGGCGTTGCACCAGCAGCTCACAAGAGCTGCTGGTGCAATGCTAAATACGGAGAGCGTATTGCTCTCCACATTCAGCGAGGTCTGGCGGACCTTTGATAAATATCCCCCTGTCTCTCTTTCTCTCTCTCTGTTTCTCCCTTTTTTCTCTCTCTCTCTCTCGCTCTCTCTCCCTTCCTCTCTTTCTTTCTCTCTCTCTTTTTTCTCTTTATCTCTCTTACTCTCTTTCTCTCTCACTCTCTTTCTCCCTTCCTCTCTCTTTCTCCCTCTCTATCTCTCTTTCTGTTTCTCCCTTTCTCTCTCTCTCTCTCTCGCTCTCGCTCTCTCTCCCTTTCTCTCTTTCTTTCTTTCTTTCTTTCTCTCTCTTTCTCTCTCTCTTTCTCTCTCTCTCTTTCTCTCTCTCTTTCTCTCTATCTTTCACTATCACTCTTTCTCTCTCTATCACTCTTTCTGATATAATTGTACAACTAAGAGGGACTGTAGAGCCAGGGGGTCTGATATACATATACAACTGACAGGGACCTGATATACATATACAGTGGGGCAAAAAAGTATTTAGTCAGACCCTGTCAGTTGTATATGTATATCAGACCCCACGGCTCTAAAGCCCCTATCAGTTGTATATGTATATCAGACCACACGGCTCTAAAGCCCCTGTCAGTTGTACAGTGGGGCAAAAAAGTATTTAGTCAGCCACCAATTGTGCAAGTTCTCCCACTTAAGAAGATGAGAGAGGCCTGTAATTTTCATCATAGGTATACCTCAACTATGAGAGTCAAAATGTGGAAACAAATCCAGACAATCACATTGTCTGATTTGGAAAGAATTTATTTGCATATTATGGGGGAAAATAAGTATTTGGTCACCTACAAACAAGCAAGATTTCTGGCTCTCACAGACCTGTATCTTCTTCTTTAAGAGGCTCCTCTGTCCTCCACTCATTACCTGTATTAATGGCACCTGTTTGAACTTGTTATCAGTATAAAAGACACCTGTCCACAACCTCAAACAGTCACACTCCAAACTCCACTATGGTGAAGACCAAAGAGCTGTCGAAGGACACCAGAAACAAAATTGTAGACCTGCACCAGACTGGGAAGACTGAATCTGCAATAGGCAAGCAGCTTGGTGTGAAGAAATCAACTGTGGGAGCAATAATTAGAAAATGGAAGCCATACAAGACCACTGATAATCTCCCTCGATCTGGGGCTCCACGCAAGATCTCACCCCGTGGGGTCAAAATGATCACAAGAATGGTGAGAAAACATCCCAGAACCACACGGGGGGACCTAGTGAATGATCTGCAGAGAGCTGAGACCAACGTAACAAAGGCTACCATCAGTAACACACTACGCCGCCAGGGACTCAGATCCTGCAGTGCCAGACGTGTCCCCCTGCTTAAGCCAGTACATGTCCGGGCCCGCCTGAAGTATGCTAGAGAGCATTTGGATGATCCAGAAGTGGATTGGGAGAATGTCATAAGGTCAGATGAAACCAAAGTAGAACTGTTTGGTAGAAACACAACTCGTTGTGTTTGGAGGCGAGAGAATGCTGAGTTGCAACCAAAGAACACCATACCTACTGTGAAGCTTGGGGGTGGAAACATCATGCTTTGGGGCTGTTTCTCTGCAAAGGGAACAGGATGACTGATCCGTGTACATGAAAGAATGAATGGGGCCATGTATCGTGAGATTTTGAGTGCAACCCTCCTTCCATCAGCAAGGGCATTGAAGATGAAACGTGGCTGGGTCTTTCAGCATGACAATGATCCCAAACACACCGCCCGGGCAACAAAGGAGTGGCTTCGTTAGAAGCATTTCAAGGTCCTGGAGTGGCCTAGCCAGTCTCCAGATCTCAACCCCATAAAAAACCTTTGTTGGGACTTGAAAGTCTGTGTTGCCCAGCGACAGCCCCAAAACATCACTGCTCTAGAGGAGATCTGCATGCAGGAATGGGCCAACATATCAGCAACAATATGTGACAACCTTGTGAAGACGTACTGAAAACGTTTGACCTCTGTCATTGCCAACAAAGGATATATAACAAAGTATTGAGATGAACTTTTGATATTGACCAAAATACTTATTTTCCACCATAATTTGCAAATAAATTCTTTCCAAATCAGACTATGGGGGGTAGTTATCAAGCCGTCTACTTTTCTGGCTTCGCCGGCCCAATACGCCCGCCTAAGCTCGCCTACCTTCGCCGCCGCGGACCTGAAAAAATACGCCTAAGTTATCAAATAAAGCTGTCAAAAAGCCGCAAGGCGATGAGCAGCGGACTGTGACAGTTATCACTCATCCGATCTCGCTGCTCTTCGGCTTTTTCCCAGCTTTATTGCTAGCCTGTCACTAAGCACTCACACTAAACTACACTGTTCTATCCCTATACCGGTGCCCCCGGAGCCCCCTGCAACTCAATAAAGTTACTAACCCCTAAACCGCCACTCCTAGACCCCGCCGCAACTCTTATAAATGTATTAACCCCTAAACCGCCGCTCCCGGACCCCGCTGCCACCTACAGTATACCTAGTAACCCCTATCCTGCCCCCCCTACACCGTCGCCCTCTATTATAAAGTTATTAACCCCTATCCTGCTGATCCCGCACCTCTCCGCAACTAAATAAATAGTTTAACCCCTAAACCGCCGCTCCCTGAACACGCCGCAACCTATATTAAACCTATTAACCCCTATCCTGCCCCCCCCTACACCGTCGTCACCTATAATAAATTTATTAACCCCTAATCTGCCTCCCCTACACCGTAGCCCCTAAAATAAATTTATTAACCCCTATCCTGCCCCCCACTACGCCGCCGCCACTGTAATAAAATTATTAACCCCTAAACCTAAGTCTAACCCTAACCCTAACGCCCCCTAACTTAAATATTAATTAAATAAATCTAAATAATATTTCTATTATTAACTAAATTAATCCTATTTAAAACTAAATACTTACCTATAAAATAAACCCTAATATAGCTACAATATAAATAATAATTATATTCTAGCTATCTTAGGATTTATTTTTATTTTACAGGTACCTTTCAATTTATTTTAACTAGGTACAATAGCTATTAAATAGTAATTAACTATTTAATAGCTTACCTAGCTAAAATAAACTGAAATTTACCTGTAAAATAAATCCTAACCTAAGTTACAATTACACCTAACACTACACTATACTTTAATAAATTATTCCTATTTAAAAATAAATACTTACCTGTAAAATAAACCCTAAGATAGCTACAATATAATTAATAATTACATTGTAGCTATCTTAGGATTTATATTTATTTTACAGGTAACTTTGTATTTATTTTAGCTAGTTAGAATAGTTATTAAATAGTTATTAACTATTTAATAACTACCTAGCTAAAAGAAATACAAAATTACCTGTAAAATAAATCCTAACCTAAGTTACAATTAAACCTAATACTACACTATCATTAAATTAATTAAATAAACTACCTACAAATAACTACAATTAAATACAATTACATAAACTAACTAAAGTACAAAAAATAAAAAAAGCTAAGTTACAAAAAATAAAAAAATAAGTTACAAACATGTTAAAAATATTACAACAATTTTAAGCTACTTACACCTAATCTAAGCCCCCTAATAAAATAACCAACTCCCCCAAAATAAAAAAATGCCCTACCCTATTCTAAATTAAATAAAGTTCAAAGCTCTTTTACCTTACCAGCCCTTAAAAGGGACATTTGTGGGGGCATGCCCCAAAGAAAACAGCTCTTTTGCCTGTAAAAGAAAAATACAACCCCCCCCAACATTAAAACCCACCACCCACATACCCACATGTTAGGTGTAATTGTAACTTAGGTTAGGATTTATTTTACAGGTAAATTTCAGTTTATTTTAGCTAGGTAAGCTATTAAATAGTTAATAACTAATAGCTATTGTACCTAGTTAAAATAAATTGAAAGGTACCTGTAAAATAAAAATAAATCCTAAGATAGCTAGAATATAATTATTATTTATATTGTAGCTATATTAGGGTTTATTTTATAGGTAAGTATTTAGTTTTAAATAGGATTCATTTAGTTAATAAGAGTTAATTTATTTAAATTGATTTAATTAATATTTAAGTTAGGGGGGCGTTAGGGTTAGGGTTAGACTTAGGTTTAGGGGTTAATAATTTTATTACAGTGGTGGCGGCGTAGTGAGGGGCAGGATAGGGGTTAATAAATTTATTATAGGTGGCGACGGTGTAGGGGGGGCAGATTAGGGGTTAATAAATTTATTATAGGTGGCGACGGTGTAGGGGGGGCAGGATAGGGGTTAATACATTTAATATAGGTTGCGGCGGGTTCAGAGAGCGGCGGTTTAGGGGTTAATACATTTATTATAGTTGCGGTGGGCTCCGGGAGCGGCGGTTTAGGGGTTAATATAATATGTATAGAGTAGATTTAGGGGGTAATAACTTTATTTAGTTGCGGCGGTGTAGGGGGGGACAGATTAGTGGTGTTTAGACTCGGGGTACATGTTAGGGTGTTAGGTGTAGACAGCTCCCATAGGAATGAATGGGATGTCTGTCAGCAGCGAACTTGTACTTTCGCTATGGTCAGACTCTCATTGATTCCTATGGGATCCGCCGCCTCCAGGGGTGGCGGTTTGAAAACCAGGTACGCTGGGCCGTAAAAGTGCAGAGCGTACCTGCTAGTTTTTTGATAACTAGCAAAAGTAGTGAGAATGTGCCGCACTTGTGTGCGGAACATCTGGAGTGACGTAAGAATCGATCTGTGTCGGACTGAGTCCGGCGTATCGAAGCTTACGTCACAAAATTCTACTTTTGCCGGTCTCGAGCCTTTGATAACTAAGGCGTATCAGCCTCGCCACAAATACGCTGCGGAATTCCAGCGTATTTGAGGTTGACGGCTTGATAACTAGGCCCCAATGTGATTGTCTGGATTTGTTTCCACATTTTGTCTCTCATAGTTGAGGTATACCTATGATGAAAATTACAGGCCTCTCTCATCTTCTTAAGTGGGAGAACTTGCACAATTGGTGGCTGACTAAATACTTTTTTGCCCCACTTTACAACTGACAGGGGCTTTAGAGCCGTGTGGTCTGATATACATATACAACTGATAGGGGCTTTAGAGCCGTGGGGTCTGATATACATATACAACTGACAGGGGCTGTAGAGCTGTGGGGTCTGATATTCAACTGACAGGGGTTGTAGAGCCTTGAGGTCTGATATACATATTCAACTGACAGGGCTGTAGAGCAGTGGGGTCTGATATACATATAAAACTGACAGGGGCTGTAGAGCCGTGGGGTCTGATATACATATAAAACTGACAGGGGCTGTAGAGCCGGGGGTCTGATATACATATAAAACTGACAGGGGCTGTAGAGCCGTGGGGTCTGATATACATATAAAACTGACAGGCGCTCTAGAGCAGTGGGGTCTGATATACATATACAACTGACAGGGGCTGTAGAGCACTTGGTTCTGATATACATATAAAACTGGCAGGGGCTGTAGAGCCGTGGGGTCTGATATACATATAAAACTGACAGGTGCTCTAGAGCAGTGGGGTCTGATATACATATAAAACTGACAGGGGCTGTAGAGCCGTGGGGTCTGATATACATATAAAACTGACAGGGGCTGTAGAGCCGTGGGGTCTGATATACATATAAAACTGACAGGGGCTGTAGAGCAGTGGGGTCTGATATACATATAAAACTGACAGGGGCTGTAGAGCAGTGGGGTCTGATATACATATACAACTGACAGGGGCTGTAGAGCAGTGGGGTCTGATATACATATATAACTGACAGGGGCTGTAGAGCTGTGGGGTCTGATATACATATACAACTGACAGGGGCTGTAGAGCTGTGGGGTCTGATATACATATACAACTGACAGGGGCTCTAGAGCAGTGGGGTCTGATATACATATACAACTGACAGGGGCTGTAGAGCTGTGGGGTCTGATATACATATAAAACTGACAGGGGCTGTAGAGCCGTGGGGTCTGATATACATATAAAACTGACAGGCGCTCTAGAGTAGTGGGGTCTGATATCCATATAAAACTGACAGGGGCTGTAGAGCAGTGGGGTCTGATATACATATAAAACTGACAGGGGCTGTAGAGCAGTGGGGTCTGATATAAATATAAAACTGATAGGGGCCCTAGAACAGTGGGGTCTGATATACATATAAAACTGCCAGGGGCTGTAGAGCCGTGGGTCTGATATCCATATAAAACTGACAGGGGCTGTAGAGCAGTGGGGTCTGATATACATATACAACTGACAGGGGCTGTAGAGCACTTGGGTCTGATATACATATAAAACTGGCAGGGGCTGTAGAGCCGTGGGGTCTGATATACATATAAAACTGACAGGTGCTCTAGAGCAGTGGGGTCTGATATACATATAAAAATTACAGGGGCTGTAGAGCCGTGGGGTCTGATATACATATAAAACTGACAGGGGCTGTAGAGCAGTGGGGTCTGATATACATATAAAACTGACAGGGGCTGTAGAGCAGTGGGGTCTGATATACATATACAACTGACAGGGGCTGTAGAGCAGTGGGGTCTGATATACATATACAACTGACAGGGGCTGTAGAGCTGTGGGGTCTGATATACATATACAACTGACAGGGGCTCTAGAGCAGTGGGGTCTGATATACATATAAAACTGACAGGGGCTGAAGAGCTGTGGGGTCTGATATACATATACAACTGACAGGGGCTGTAGAGCCGTGGGGTCTGATATACATATACAACTGACAGGGGCTGTAGAGCTGTGGGGTCTGATATACATATAAAACTGACAGGGGCTGTAGAGCAGTGGGGTCTTATATACATTTACTACTGACAGGGGCTGTAGAGCAGTGGGGTCTGATATACATATACAACTGACAGGGGCTCTAGAGCAGTGGGGTCTGATATACATATAAAACTGACAGGGGCTGAAGAGCTGTGGGGTCTGATATACATATACAACTGACAGGGGCTGTAGAGCCGTGTAGTCTGATATACATATACAACTGACAGGGGCTGTAGAGCTGTGGGGTCTGATATACATATACAACTGACAGGGGCTGTAGAGCTGTGGGGTCTGATATACATATACAACTGAAGCAAAGAAACACTTCAGCACACTGACACAGGCTTACCTTTTTTTGTCTTATACAATAAATTATATTGAATTTGCTGTTACCCGCCTGCTACTGTATACATATACAACTGACAGGGGCTGTAGAGCAGTGGGGTCTGATATCCATATAAAACTGACAGGGGCTGTAGAGCCATGGGGTCTGATCTGAGATCACACATAACGGACAGGGGCTGCGGCGATGAGGTTTAATCTAAAGACCTATATGGGCAGAATGCTGACAGAGCTGCAGGAGGTTTAATCTAAGATGAGAGCACAATCTTGAAAATGCTACTCTATAGTATTGGTCTGTGAGCAAGATGAAGCCCTACAAACGTCAAGCAAAGTAAATCAATAAAAATTAATTTATTCAATTATTCATTCATTATTGTTTTTTTGTTACGTCAAATAGACACAACACCACCAACCACTTTCCAAGTATCACCCGCTGGTTGTCAAGTATTATCCCCGGAAAATTAATGATAACCGCATGCAGGCTATGTGTAAATGTCATCCTGAGAAGCATATAGCAGCAGGTACTTACACAAGGGATATGATGTCCGTTTGCACAACCCTACACAGGGTAAATGCAAATGTTATCCAGAGAAGCATATAGCAGCTGGTGCGTACACAAGCGATATGATGTGTGTTTGCACAACCCTACACAGGATTGCCTTATTGTTGCTGAACTCTGTTTGTCTCTGACCACTCTACTGATTAACCCCTGAATTGCTGATATTCTGTATTGCCTTTGTGTTGCTGAACCCTGCTTGTCTCTGACCACTCTTCTGTTTAACCCTAAACCGCTGGTACTCTGGATTGCCCTGTTGTTGCCGAACTCTGCTTGCCTGACTACTCTCCAGTTATCCCCTGTGGTGCCGTGAAGGATTGGCCTCTATACTGTGAGTACTACTAAGCACATTTAATTATATATTCTCTTGTTCTGGGATATTTCCTTATCCTTCAACTTGATGCCGGGATAAGAAGACTACTGGCCAAGTTTGGTCTGATAGGGAAATATCCCACAAGCATTACATTATACTTTGGCCATGGACCAAAATGAGGTAGCAAAAACAATCTCTCTTCAGGGATAAATGCT
This sequence comes from Bombina bombina, assembly GCF_027579735.1. Classification (NCBI taxonomy): domain Eukaryota; kingdom Metazoa; phylum Chordata; class Amphibia; order Anura; family Bombinatoridae; genus Bombina; species Bombina bombina. The sequence continues at coordinate 405,738,366 of NC_069505.1, forward strand.
GGGGACCCATACCACACACTTGCAGAGTCTGGATTTTAAATTAGAGACTATTAACAATATGCTCTTGTCACTTGTTGCTGAGAAAAATACTGCTCCTGTTGCCGTACAGCCTGCTCCTGCTGCTAGTACCCCAACCTCCTCCCCTGCTTCTGGTAGCACACCCCAGATACTGTTGCCTGACAAGTATGATGATACTACCAACTGCAGGGGATTCCTCAATCAGTGCAGACTGCATTTCCGTAATCATACCTTTCAGTCAAAGGTCACCTTTATTGTTTCCTTGTTGAAGGATAAGGCCCTAGCCTGGGTCTACCCCTTATTGGAACAGAGCGCTCCACTCCTGAACGATGTTGATACCTTCATTTCTGCACTCTCTTCTGTGTTTGGGTCCTCTGGTCGCCCTCTGGCTGCCGAATACTCTTGAATATTCGCCAGGGCAATAGGTCTGTGGCACAATAAGCCATTGAATTCTGCACCATGGCACATAAGACCAGTTGGGATTGCAGTGCTCTCAAGTCAGCCTTCCGGAGAGGTCTACATGAGTGCATCAAGGATGAGCTCACTTATTGTGACGTTCCTTCTACCCTGGATAAATTTATAGATCTGTGTATCAGTCTAGATTCTTGCTTTCAGGAGCGACTAGCTGAAAGAGAGAGAACTCGTCCTGCCATCTCGTCCTCCTACCAGTCTAGCTACTAGACCGCCCCCAACCTCTCCTGCACCTCCAGTTACCTCTGAGGAGGAACCCATGGATCTCTCTTCCCTTAAGTCCTCTGAATCTGAAAGACAGAAAAGGAGGTTGAGACTATGCTTTTATTGTGGTTCCAACTCACATCAACTGAAGAATTGTTATATACTGCCGGGAGAAGCCAACACTTAGAGGATAAAAGTGGGGTACCTCTAAGCATGGGTACTACCAATTCCCCTCACTCTTCTCAGATCTTGGTACCTATTACCCTCACCTTTCTCCAGAACACTGTTCACACACAGGCCTTTTTTGATTCGGGGGCAGCTGGAAATTTCCTAGATCACTGTTTCATGATCCAAGCAGGTTTACCTCTTCTGCAGAAAAAACAGTGAGACCCATTTATCAAGCTCCGGATGGAGCTTAAGGGCCCGTGTTTCTGGCGAGTCTTCAGACCACTGCTCCATAACCTGTCCGCCTGCTCTGAGGAGGCGGACAGAGATCACCACAATTCAACCCAATCGAGTATATTTGGGTTGATTGACACCCCCCTGCTGGCGGCAGATTGGTCGTGAGTCTGCAGGGGGCTGCATTGCACCAGCAGCTCACAAGAATGCAATGCTGAATACGGAGAGCGTATTGCTCTCCGCATTCAGCGATGTCTGTCGGACCTGATCCGCACTGTCGCATCAGGTTCGACAGACCTTTGATAAATAGGCCTCATAGCCTCAAGATAACCCCTCTGGATTGCACACCCCTTGGATCAGGCTTAATCCATTTCAAATCAGCACCTCTAACCATGACTGTGGGAGACTTTAATTCTGAACAGCTACAATTTGATGTCATCCATTCTCCTGCACAACCAGTTATCTTTGGTCTTCCTTGGTTACGCAAACACAATCCTCAATTTGACTGGACTGTGGGACAGTTGGCCTCCTGGGGTAAATCCTGTTTTCACTCCTGCCTGGCTAAGGTTACTCGATTGCATCAAACCCCTATAGCCGACCTTCAGACTTCTTGTATTCTTCACTCGGTATATGATGAATTTATGGATGTGTTTGAAAAGAAAGCTGCTGATGTGCTACCATCTCACCGCCCTTGCGACTGCAAAATTGGCCTCTTCCCTTGAGCTCCACTTCCTAAGGACTTATCCGCTCTCCAAGGCTGAAATCAAGGCCATGGGGAGTATATCCACGTAAACTTAGCTAAAGGCTTTATTCGCCCCTTCCTCCTCTCCTGCTTGGGCTGGTTTCTTTTTTGTCAGTAAGAAGGATGGTGGTTTGAGACCCTGCATTGATTACAGAGCCCTTAACAACATCACTATTAAGAACTGTTATCCTATTCCCTTAATCGCTGAATTATATGATTCACTCCAAAATGCTTGTTACTTTACGAAACTGGAACTTCGTGGAGCATATAATCTCATTCGTATCTTACCAGGACATGAATGGAAAACTGCCTTCAACACGAGATCTGGGCATTATGAATATTTAGTAATGCCTTTTGGGCTATGCAGTGCCCCTGCTGTTTTTTAAGCATTCGTCAATGATGTGACCTCCTTAATTGTACTGTCATTGTCTATTTGGATGACATCCCCAATATTCTCCACCACCCTCAAGGAGCATCATGAGCATGTGAAACAGGCACTTCTTCGTCTCAGAAACAATTCTCTAGTAGCCAAGTTGGAGAAGGGCGAATTCGATCAAGTCCAGATTCAGTTTCTTGGATACGTTATCTGAAAATAAGGTTTTGCCATGGATCCTACTAAGCTAACCGCAGTCCTGGAATGGCCTCAACCCACCACACTGAAGGAACTACAGAGATTCTTGGGGTTTTCTAATTATTATCGCAAGTTCATAAAGAACTTCTCCAGAATCGTTGCCCCACTTACTGAGCTGACTAAACAAAACAAAGACTGCAAAAAGTGGCCTCCAGTAGCTGTGGATGCTTTTTCACATCTAAAAAAGGCCTTTTGTACTGACCTGCAGTTCACTTTAGAGGTTGATGCCTTTGAAATAGGAGCTGGTGCTGTCCTGACTCAGAGGAACCCTTCCACCTCCAAGTCGCATCCTGTAGCCTTTTTTATAAATGTTTTACCCCTGCAGAAAGGAACTACGATGTGGGGAATCATGGGCTCCTAGCTATTAAGATGGCTCTTACTGAATGGCGACATTGGCTGGAGGGCACTGCCAACCCCATTTAAATTCTCACAGATCACAAGAACCTGACGTACTTAGAAACTACTCATCGACTCAATCCTTGACAGGGCAGGTGGGCCTTATTCTTTTCTCGTTTAAACTTTATAGTCTCTTATCTTCCTGGGACCAAGAATAAAAAGGCTGATGCACATTCCCGTCAGTTTTCTCAGTCAAATGACTCTTCTGAAGCTACTATAGAACACATCATTCCTCCCTCCTGTGTGGTTGCTCGGCTTAACACCTCTCTTCTTCAAAGACTGCAACGTGTCCAGTCAAGAAAACCTTCTGAAGCCCTGCGGCTCCTGAGATCCTTTATGTTCCTCCAAACCTTCACACTCCTGTCCTATCCTGGACTAATGAGAGCAAGCTATCAAGTCATCCTGGTTTGACAAAAACCTTTAAACTCCTTTCCCAACACGTTTGGTGGCCTACCATGAAGTCAGACTCTCAGGAGTATGTCAAGGCTTGTGAGACTTGTGCTGTTAACAAGACTCCCTGATCCATACCTCATGGCCTGCTTCAACCATTGTTCATACCCAAACAACCATGGACACACATAGCCATGTATTTTGTTGTAAACCTCCCTCCTTCTGACCATCATACAGTCATCTGGGTTGTGGGGGATCGGTTCTCCAAACTTGCTATTTTTTTACCCTTACCTAAGCTACCTACAGCCCAAGAATTGTTGAGTCTTTTTTTTTTTGAACATAGTACGACTCCATGGTTTACCCATAAACATTGTCTCTGACAGAGGACCTCAATTTGTTTCTACTTTTTGGAGAAGTTTCTGCAAATTGCTTGGAACCACTGTTTCTTTGTCCTCTGGCTATCATCCCCAGACTAACGGGCAAATTGAGAGAACAAATCAGGATCTTGAAGCCTATCTCAGAGCATATGTCAATTCTCAGCATTTTCCTCTTTCTGCCCAGTCCACAGGGGTCCCTGCTGCAGAACGATGCTTCACTGACCTCACTATCCATTGCCAATGAATACACTCCCAGTTACACTCAACCGTCTCCAGATACAAGAGGTTTGCCTACCATCATTGAGCTGTTATTCATGCCTTTTCTGCAGGGTATCGTGTCTGGGTCTCTACCTGAGATATTCGCTTACATCAACCTTCTCACAAATTAGGGCCTCAGTATATTGGTCCCTATAAAGTCCTCAAAAGACTTTCTCCTGTTGCCTATAGAGTAGCCTTGCACATTCATCCGATCTTTCACATCTCCCTGCTCAAACCCTACATCACAAATAAATATACTCGACTCAGACGACCTCCTCCACTCCTGATTCATGGTGAACCTGAGTATGAGGTTGCTAAGATCCTTGACTCCAGAATCAAACACAGGTAACTCCAATACCTTGTGCACTGGAAGGAGTACTCTGTGGTGGAGCGTTCCTGGGTCCCTGCCCGTGATGCGCACGCTCCATCTTTGGTTTCCAAGTTACATGTTGCTCATCCTTTGAAACCAACTCTGGTTCCCGGAGGGAACCCTTGAATGGGGGGGATATGTCACGCCGCTCTGTTGCTTGGCCGTGGCCAGGGATGTGGCAGTTGTTGTGAGCGTGCAGCGATGATGTCATCACCACACACCAATTTCCCTCTCATGCCGGTCTGATCCTGGAACTCTTCCTTGGCACGAATCTGTTACTTACATACAATGCCCAAGTATAGGTTGTTGCTAAACTCTGCCTGCCTGTGACCACTCTACAGGTTAACCCCTGAACTGCTGGATTGCCTTATTGTTGCTGAACTCTGCTTGTCTCTGACCACTCTACAGATTAACCCCTGAACTGTTGGATTGCCTTATTTTTGCTGAACTCTGTTTGTCTCTGACCACTTTACTGATTAACCCCTGAACTACTGATATTCTGTATTGCCTTTCTGTTGCTGAACCCTGCTTGTCTCTGACCACTCTTCTGTTAAACCCTAAGCTGCTGGTACTCTGGATTGCCCTGTTGTTGCCGAACTCTGCTTGCTACTCTCCAGTTATCCCCTGTGGTGCCATGAAGGATTGTCCTCTCTACTTTGAGTACTACTTATCTCATTTAATTATGTATTCTCTTGTTCTGGGATATTTCCTTATCCTTCCACTTGATGCCGGGCTAAGAAGACTACTGGCCAAGTTTGGGCTGATAGGGAAATATCTCACGAGCATTACACACTCCATTACAGTCATCCAGAGAAACATATAGCAACAGGTACTTAGACAAGCGATATGATGTGTGTTTGCACAACCTTACACAGACTATATGTAAATTTCATCCAGAGAAGCATATAACACAAGTGATATGATGTGCGTTCGGACAACCCTATGTGGGCTATATGTAAATGTCATCCAGAGAAGCATATAGCAGCAGGTACTTACACAAGCGATATGATGTGTGTTTGCGCAACCCTACGTAGGATTATGTAAATGTCATCCAGAGAAGCATATAGTAGCAGGTACTTACACAAGTGATATGATGTGCATTTGCACAACCCTACACAGGCTATATGTAAATGTCATCCAGAGAAGCATAAAACAGCAGGTACTTACAAAAGCAATATGATGTGCATTTGTACAACCCTATGCAGGCTATATGTAAATGTCATCCAAAGAAGCATATAGCAGCAGGTACTTACACAAGCAATATGATGTGTGTTTGCACAACCCTATGCAGGCTATATCTAAATGTCATACAGAGAAGCATATATCAGCTGGTATTTACACAAGTGATATGATGTGCATTTGCACAACCTTAAACAGACTTTATGTAAATGTAAGTAGCTGTTTGCTTATAATAACTGCAGCAGTTATTCGTCCAGGGTTTTAGCAAAACAGTTTACCAGCCAAAGTTAGCAATAGTTAGCCAGCAGCTTCTTTCTCTCTCTATGCTTGTGGTTAAATCATCTGATCTCACCCCTCCCCTTTTTTGATCAGTACCATCATTGGTGAGATTGGAAACGCCCAACGGAAGCTTGTCTCGGATTGGCCCTTTGAAACTGAACATGGATTGGTTCATCTGGGAAGTATCTTTTAACAGGCGTTTTTTGGCTGTAATACAAGATTTTGGCCATCGGGGGCAGCAGACAAACAGATTCATTTAACCATTTCTAACATTTTTAACAATTTAATACATTTTTATAAAGTGATCATTTATCAGACCATAACTTTTTTGCATCAATCACTTACAACCTAAATTCCAGACAGGGTAGCATCATGTCAATTTCTTGATTATTTTAATATGAAACATCAAATTCTTTTTAATATCATATTACAATTTACATTAAAGTAATTTATATTGCTAACTATTCCAAAATTAATAGCATTTAAAATCCTGATATATATATTGATACAAATACAGCATGTTTTATATTCCATATTTCTAATAAATCCTGAATGCATGAATCTTGTCTATGGTCCATATTCATCCATATTCATAGGACATCTTGTTATTATATGTCTGAAAAATATAGAGATACAGAGGTTATTATTCCATACAGATTAATATTTCATATCTGTATATCTCTCTTTGAGAGGAAAAAATACACAGGATATCATTTAAAATATCAATTAGATATGTACTTCCTAGATGCCTGGAATGAAAGAGATAATTGTTAGAATGCTCATTTTAAATCCTAAAACATTCTATGCTTCCAAAATATATACAGGTAGCCCTCAGTTTACGCCGGGGTTAGGTTCCAGAAGGAATGGTTGTAAATTGAAATCGTTGTAAATTGAAACCCAGTTTATAATGTAAGTCAATGGAAAGTGAGGGAGTTAGGTTCCAGGCCCCTCTCAAAATTGTCATAAGTAACACCTAATACATTATTTTTAAAGCTTTGAAATGAAGACTTTAAATGTTAAACAGCATTATAAACCTAAAAATATACTGTAGATTGTATCATCATCAAACTAAGTTTAATAAACAAAAACATTTGCTAAACCGCACCTAATAAAATAATCACACAAACACAGACTGTATCATCATCAATCTAAGTTTAATGAACAAAAACAAAATAATTACACAACAGACTTGGCTGCTAGATCTTGTTCCTTTAAAAACGGATCCATTGCTCAGGTCTGGTTATACACTGATTAATTTCAGCCTGCCTGTGTTTAATCACACAACAGACTGTATCATCAACAAACTAAGTTTAATGAAGAAAAACGTTTTTTTACTTGCATTTTTCTGCAGCTAAGGGAAGTGGCTGCTAGATCGTGTACCTTTAAAAACAGATCCATTGATCAGGTCTGGTTATACACTGATTAGCCTGCCTGTGTTTAATCACACAACAGAATGTATCATCATCAAACTAAGTTTAATGAACAAAAACTTTTTTACTTGCCTTTTTCTGAAAACAGTTCTCTGCATTGAGTGTGAAGCTAAGGGAAGTGGCTGCTAGATCTTGTTCCTTTGAAAGCTGATCTATTGATCATGTCTGGCTTGCTTTTCATTGCATGTGTTTGCTGCAACACAAGCGGACAGCTCCACCTACTGGTTATTAATGTATGCATGTGCTAATGCTTTCAATAGCAGTCAATGCTTTTCAATAGCAAAAAAAAGGGCGTTATTCTGAAACGGCGCAAATTGAACCGTCGTAAACCAAGGGCCACCTGTATATATACATACACACATGCATTTCCATGCAGTGTTTAAAATTATACAAAAATCCAGCAGATTATACATTGTTATATAGTTATTTAAATTTTCATTAGATTTCTGGAAAACAGAGAGAATAAAAAAATGTTTTTATCTTTAAGTTCATGGTTCAGTGTTTGTATACTTGACACAGCAGGCACTAATTTGCATTGATCTGTGAATGGTTTCTTTTCCACAAAATATGTCACCTATGCCAGACAACTAGGCTATGTTGTAAACGTGTTTTTGCTGGTCAATTTTTTATTGTTTCCATATACAGCAGGGCTGTGAGCTTCAAAAGCTATGTTAATCAGGAAAAAGTGGCTCCTATCTGATGTCATATACTGAGCATATAGCTAATATTATATTTTGAGACAATTTGTCCTTCTTTGAAATGACTCAATGGTCCTATCCTATCTCAACAGTTTAAACTTTTGTCATTTTCTTTGAAATGACTGTTTAAATAGACCAAATGTCTCCTCTAAGATTACTTTGAAAACATTTCTTTGTTCTGCAAGTAATTTATTTGATGAGTGAGAGAGGGGGCTGGTTTACATACATTTTCCCTCTTGGGTCCCATAAACAAAATGAATTATTTGGTGTACACAGACATATTATTATTTATAAGTATACATGTGTATATTATTTTATGATATTCTTATACCCTGACAAGTAGGTACTTACACAAGCGATATGATGTGTATTTGCGCAACCCTACGTAGTCTTTATTTAAATGTCATCCAGAGAAGCATATAGTAGCAGGTACTTACACAAGCGATATGATGTGTGATTGCGCAACCCTACGCAGGCTTTATGTAAATGTCATCCAGAGAAGCATATAGCAGCAGGTACCTACACAAGCAATATGATGTGCATTTGCACAACCATACACAAGCTCCCCTTTCTATATGCGTTGCAGTCATATGCCACCTCCCTGGCTCCTCAACTTTATTTTGCATTACTTATATACAATGCCCAAGTATAGGTTGTCTTGTACTCCTTGGGTGCATCATTTGATTGCTCTGTTTGCTTATTGCTGAATGCCTTATTGTTGTTGAACTCTGCCTGCCTGTGACCACTCTACAGCTTAACCCCTGAACTACTGTATGCCTTATTGTTGCTAAACTCTGCTTGTCTCTGACCACTCTACAGATTAACCCCTGAACTGTTGGATTGCCTTATTGTTGCTGAACTCTGCTTGTCTCTGACCACTCTTCTGTTTAACCCTAAGCCACTGGTACTCTGGATTGCCCAGTTGTTGCTGAACTCTGCTTTCCTGACTACTCTCCAGTTATCCCCTGTGGTGCCATGAAGGATTGTCCTCTCTACTGTGAGTACTACTTACCTTAATTATATATTCTCTTGTTCTGGGATATTTCCTTATCCTTCCACTTGATGCCTGGATAGAAGACTACTGGCCAAGTTTGGTCTGATAGGGAAATATCCCACGAGCATTACACACTCCATTACAGTCATCCAGAGAAGCATATAGCAGCAGCTACTTACACAATCGATATGATGTGTGTTTGGACAACCCTATGCGGGCTATATGTAAATGTCATCCAGAGAAGCATATAGCAGCAGGTACTTACACAAGCGATATGTTGTGCGTTTGGACAACCCTATGCGGGCTATATGTAAATGTCATCCAGAGAAGCATATAGCAGCAGGTACTTAACCTTACACGGACTATATGTAAATGTCATCCAGAGAAGCATATAGCAGTAAGTACTTACACAAGCGATATGATGTGTGTTTGCACAACCCTACATAGGCTTTATGTAAATGTCATCCAGAGAAGCATAGAGTAGCAGGTACTTACACAAGCGATATGATGTGCATTTGTACAACCCTACCCAGGCTATATATAAATGTCATCCAGAGAAGCATATAGCAGCAGGTATTTACACAAGCAATATGATGTGTGTTTGCACAACCCTACGCAGGCTATATGTAAATGTCATCCAGAGAAGCATATAGCAGCAGGTACTTACACAAGCAATATGATTTGTGTTTGCACAACCCTGTGCAGGCTATATGTAAATGCCATCCAGAGAAGCATATAGCAGCAGGTATTTACACAAGCAATATGATGTGTGTTTGCACAACCCTACGCAGGCTATATCTAAATGTCATCCAGAGAAGCATATATCAGCAAGTACTTACACACGTGATATGATGTGCATTTGTACAACCCTGTGCTGGCTTTATGTAAATGTCATCCAGAGATGAATATAGCAGCTGGTATTTACACAAGCGATATGATGTACATTTGCACAACCCTACACAGACTTTATGTAAATGTCATCCAGAGAAGCATATAGCAGCAGGTACTTAACCTTACACTGACTATATGTAAATTTCATCCAGAGAAGCATATAACAGCTGTTACTTACACAAGCAAAATGATGTGCGTTTGGACAACCCTGTGCGTGCTAAATGTAAATGTCATCCAGAGAAGCATATAGCAGTAGGTACTTACACAAGCGTTTTGGTGTGTGTTTGTGCAACCCTACGTAGGCTTTATGTAAATGTCATGCAGAGAAGCATATAGCAGTAGGTACTTTCACAAGTGATATGATGTGCATTTGTACAACCCTACGCAGGCTATATCTAAATGTCATCCAGAGAAGCAAATATCAGCAGGTACCTACACAAGTGATATGATGTGCATTTGTACAACCCTGCGCCGACTTAATGTAAATGTCATCCAGAGAAGCATATAGCAGCAGGTACTTACACAAGCAATTTGATGTGTGTTTGCATAACCCTACGCAGGCTATATCTAAATGTCATCCAGAGAAGCATATATCAGCAAGTACTTACACACGTGATATGATGTGCATTTGTACAACCCTGTGCTGGCTTTATGTAAATGTCATCCAGAGATGAATATAGCAACTGGTATTTACACAAGCGATATGATGTACATTTGCACAACCCTACACAGACTTTATGTAAATGTCATCCAGAGAAGCATATAGCAGCAGGTACTTAACCTTACACTGACTATATGTAAATTTCATCCAGAGAAGCATATAACAGCTGTTACTTAAACAAGCAAAATGATGTGCGTTTGGACAACCCTGTGCGTGCTATATGTAAATGTCATCCAGAGAAGCATATAGCAGTAGGTACTTACACAAGCATTTTGGTGTGTGTTTGTGCAACCCTACGTAGGCTTTATGTAAATGTCATGCAGAGAAGCATATAGCAGTAGGTACTTACGCAAGCTATATGATGTGTATTTGTGCAACCCTACGTAGTCTTTATTTAAATGTCAATCAGAGAAGCATATAGCAGCAAGTACTTACACAAGTGATATGATGTGTGTTTGGACAATCCTGTGCGTTCTATATGTAAATGTCATCCAGAAAAGTATATAGCAGCAGGTACTTACACAAGCGATATGATGTGTGTTTGCGCAACCCTACGTAGGCTTTATGTAAATGTCATCCAGAGAAGCATATAGCAGCAGGTACTTACACAAGCGATATGATGTGTGTTTGCACAACCTTACACAGACTATGCGTAAATTTCATCCAGAGAAGCATATAACAGCTGTTACTTACACAAGCGATATGATGTGCATTTGGACAACCCTATGCGGGCTATATGTAAATGTCATCCAGAGAAGCATATAGTAGCAGGTACTTACACAAGCGATATGATGTTCATTTGCACAACCCTGCACAGGCTATGTGTAAATGTCATTCAGAGAAGCATATAGCAGCAAGTACTTACACAAGCGATATGATGTGTGTTTGCACAACCCTACACAGGCTATATCTAAATGTCATCCAAAGAAGCATATAGCAGTAGGTACCTACACAAGCTATATGATTTGTGTTTGCACAAATCCTACACAGGCTATATCTAAATGTCATCCAGAAAAGCATATATCAGCAGGTACTTACACAAGTGATATGATGTGCATTTGTACAACCCTACGCAGGCTGTATGTAAATGTCATCCAGAGAAGCATATAGCAGCCGGTACCGGTACTTACACAAGCGATATGATGTGTGTTTGCATAACCCTACGCAGGCTATATCTAAATGTCATCCAGAGAAGCATATAGCAGCAGGTACTTACACAAGCGATATGATGTGTGTTTGCATAACCCTACGCAGGTTATATCTAAATGTCATCCAGAGAAGCATATAGCAGCAGGTACTTACACAAGCGATATGATGTGTGTTTGCATAACCCTACGCAGGCTATATCTAAATTTCATCCAGAGAAGCATATAGCAGCAGGTACTTACACAAGCGATTTGATGTGTGTTTGCATAACCCTACACAGGCTATATCTAAATGTCATCCAGAGAAGCATATATCAGCAGGTACTTACACAAGTGATATGATGTGCATTTGTACAACCCTACGCAGGCTATATCTAAATGTCATCCAGAGAAGCAAATATCAGCAGGTACCTACACAAGTGATATGATGTGCATTTGTACAACCCTGCGCAGACTTAATGTAAATGTCATCCAGAGAAGCATATAGCAGCAGGTACTTACACAAGCGATATGATCTGCGTTTGCACTACTGCGGTATTTTATTTTAGTTGCCATCTCTGGTTATTAGCTGCATAATTATCTGTGCATTAGTTGATTTAACCCCTTAATGACCACATCACTTTTCCATTTTCTGTCCGTTTGGGACCAAGGCTATTTTTACATTTTTGAGATGTTTGTGTTTAGCTGTAATTTTCCTCTTACTCTTTTACTGTACCCACACATATTATATACCGTTTTTCTCGCCATTAAATGGACTTTCTAAAGATATCATTATTTTCATCATATCTTATAATTTACTATAAAAATCTTTATAAAATATGAGGAAAAAATGGAAAAAAACACACTTTTTCTAACTTTGACCCCCAAAATCTGTTACACATTTACAACCACCAAAAAACACCCATGCTAAATAGTTTCTAAATTTTGCCCTGATTTTAGAAATACCCAATGTTTACATGTTTTTTGCTTTTTTTTGTAAACTATAGGGCCATAAATACAAGTAGCACTTTGCTATTTCCAAACCATTTCTTTTCAAAATTAGCGCTAGTTACTTTAGAACACTGATATCTTTCAGGAATCTCTGAATATCCATTGACATGTATATATTTTTTTTTAGTAGACAACCCAAAGTATTGATCTAGGCCCATTTTGGTATATTTCATGCCACCATTTCACCGCCAAATGCAATCAAATACAAAAAATCGTTCACTTTTCACAAATTTTTTCACAAACTTTTGGTTTCTCACTGAAATTATTTACAAACAGCTTGTGCAATTATGGCATAAATGGTTGTAAATTCTTCTCTGGGATCCTCTTTGTTCAGAAATAGCAGACATATATGACTTTGGCGTTGCTTTTTGGTAATTAGAAGGCAGCTAAATGCCACTGCGCACCACACGTGTATTATGCCCAGCAGTGAAGGGGTTAATTAGGGAGCATGTAGGGAGCTTTTTGGGGTAGTTTTAGCTTTAGTGTAGTGTAGTAGACAACCCCAAGTATTGATCTAGGCCAATTTTGGTATATTTCATGCCACCATTTCACCGCCAAATGCGATCAAATTAAAAAAAACGTTAAATTTTTCTCAATTTTAGGTTTCTCACTGAAATTATTTACAAACAGCTTGTGCAATTATTGCACAAATGGTTGTAAAGGCTTCTCTGGGATCCCCTTTGTTCAGAAATAGCAGACATATATGGCTTTGGCATTGCTTTTTGGTAATTAGAAGGCCTCTAAATGCTGCTGCGCATCACACGTGTATTATGGCTAGCAGTGAAGGGGTTAATTATGTAGCTTGTAGGGAGCTTGCAGGGTTAATTTTATCTTTAGTGTAGAGCTCAGCCTCCCACCTGAAACATCAGACCCCCTGATCCCTCCCAAACAGCTCTCTTCCCTCCCCCACCCCACAATTGTCCCCGCCATCTTAAGTACTGGCAGAAACTCTGGCAGTACTAAAATAAAAGGTATTTGGCCCTTTTTTAAAAAATTTTTTATTTACATATGCTGATGTGTAGGATCCCCCCTTAGACCCCAACCTCACTGATCCCCCACCAAACAGCTCTCTAACCCTTCCCCTCTGCCTTAATGGGCGCCATCTTGGGTACTGGCAGCTGTCTGTAGTGTAGCTTCCCCCCCCCCCACCAAGACCAACCCCCAACCCCTTCCAGATCCCTTAGATTAGATTTATAATACTGAAAATTTATTTTTATTTTTTTACTTTGAACTTTTTTTTTTCTGTAGTGTAGCGGTTCCCACCCGCTCCCGCCCGTGCACGCGCCCGCCCAACACCCCCCCGTGCACGCGCGCTCCCGTGCGCGCCCCCGTAGGTCCCGTCCCCGATCCCGCCCCCCTCCACTCCACACACAGCATTGATGGCCATCCACCCGCCTCCCACGTAAGCTCCCACCCGCCAACGATACCGGCCACCGATGTCCAGTGCAGAGAGGGCCACAGAGTGGCTCTCTCTGCATCGGATGGCCAAGGGGGGTTATTGCAGGATGCCTCCATATCGAGGCATCACTGCAATAACCGGAAAGCAGCTGGAAGCGAGCAGGATCGCTTCCAGCTGCTTTCCAGACCAAGGACGTACGCCACACGTCCTCGGTCATTAACTGTATTTTTTTTGAGGACGTGTGGCGTACGTCCTTGGTCGTTAAGGGGTTAAAGGATATAAGGTAATCTTCTTGCATAAATTAGTTGTAAAACAAATAGAACCTCATGTATACCATGCACTACATGTCAGGAAGTTTGGTGAAGTTGCTTCTTAATATTATCCAGTGTAGCACTGGGTAATGTCTGTGTGTTTGGCATAAAACCAATGTTTCGTTTGCTAACTTTTTTTTGGTACTTGTTAAATCGAAAAGTGTTGTTTGGGGTTTTATCAAAAGTTTCCAATTTAATTCTATTATCAAATTTGCTTCGTTCCCATGATATTCTTTGTTTAAAATAAAATACCTAAATAGGTGTCTAGTGCACTACATGGCAGGAAATAGTTAGTGCATAATTAACAAGTGCATATTCAAAAGATAATGCAATAACACTTAGATTTTTTTCTGACACGTGTATTGTTTCTCCCATTTCCAGCCCCCTTTATCATGTGACAGACATCAGCCAATCACAGACTAGTATACATATACCCTGTGAGCTTGTGAGTTTAATTTTGACTTAAATGTCCCTTTAAAGGGACAGTCTAGTCAAAGAAACTTTCATTATTTAGATAGAGTATATAATTTTAAAAAACTTTCCAATTTACTTTAATCATCAAGGTAGGCTCAAGGTAGGCTCATATGCTAATTTCTTAGCCCATGAAGGCCGCCTCTTATCCGAATGCATTTTGACATTTTTTTACAACTAGAGGGCATTAGTTCATGTGTGCCATATAGATACCATTGTGCTCATTCCCGTGGAGTTACCTAGGAGTCAGCACTGATTGGCTAAAATGCAAGTCTGTCAAAAGAAAAAGATAGATGAAGGGGGCAGTCTGCAGAGGCTTAGATACAAGGTAATTACAGAGGTAAAAAGTATATTAATATAACTGTATTGGTTAAACAAAACTGGGGAATGGGTAATAAAGGGATTATCTATCTTTTCAAACAATACAAATTCTGGTGTAGACTGTCCCTTTAAGTATTAAGAAATTGGATTTTGATCACACAAACAGAACTGGTACAGTATAGGGCATTTTTAACAAAATAATAATGTACAAATACTATGATAAACAAGCAAAACAAAATTGCCTTTGGAAAAAAATTGAATAGTTCATTTAATTCTGTTGAGTTACAATGCTATGAAAGAAACAAATATTTTCACTTGCTGATGTGCAGCCACCTCAAAGATAAATGATCAAAAACTGTTGCACTAACAAACCAGGTCCAATTCTCACACAGCACAAAACACAACCTTTTAAAATTTCACTTAAATTTATATTGAGTGAAAGAATAAGTTAGTCACGATTTTAGAATAATTTATCTCTCACAATACAAAAAAAAAAAAGGTGCTATTCAAAAACTCACTCCTACTGATCATTTAAATGATTATATGACAATGGAACAAGATTCTTTTAATCTGTGACCTAAAAAAAAGTGTAGATGAACAATACAAAAAAAAGAAAAACATATAATGATCCTCATTACCGCTGTCACTTATAAGCTAAAACGTTATACGTATCACTTTCACGCTGAAATACACGTGGGAGTAGAGATACATATATATTCTTGTACACACACACATTTTGCAGTCATTGCAATTTCAGCAGGTGTGTGGGATTATAAAACACACAAACACAACTCGTGTGCTGCACCATTTAGTGTGGTGTGCCTGACCAATCGGCCGCCTGCAGGGGGGTGTCAATCAACCTGATCGAGTACGACTCGCCAGAAATACGGGCCCTCAAGCTCCGTTCAGGGCTTGATAAATGGGCCTCAATGGGTTTACAGCTGTTGCAATAAAATAGCTATTTCCCCTTTATTTATTCATTAAAAATAGCTTTAAAATACAGTGAAAGCAGAATCAGCTGTATTTTCGCTTCTTTCAATCAAAGATACTACAAAAATGTAAAACACGAATAAACAATGCGACTTTTCCGTCAATTCAGATTGCGTCACACAAGTGGAAAAAAAGTATAAAACAACAAAATCATAATTCATTTACAGAAAAGAAGAAGCAAGCGATAAGAGTATTAATCCGATTTCCCACCCCCCAGGTACCCACAGTCTGTTCAAAGCCACCATTGGCATATACATGGGAACGTCACATATGGCGTCTTCGTGTGGCGGTTTCTCGCAGTGACTGTTTTGCAAATAAACAATTTCTCCTGTTATTTACTTCAGAAGCAGAGTCATCTATGTGTGAGAACAACTCAAATCTATTTCTGCATGGATGAGTCTTATAAAAGGACAGATGCCCAGACTGGGACACATTCCAGTTTTGATTTTTAGGAACATTAGATGCGTATCATCCTGCCTGATCTCTCCTGTGTCAGATATCCCACTGTCTCATGAGTATGGATGCCAGCTGTCCTCTACAAAAATACAGGACAATCTGTGGTAAGTGGGGGTCACACAATACCCTTTCCAAGGCTCCCACTATGTATATTTTTCACAACTCAGGAATCATTTTACCCCTTGGATGTCAGAAATATATAAATAAAGAATTGTACCTCTCTCGCTGACACAATTAAACAGAATTGATTTGACAACCTTGACTTTTCCTTCTTTCTGTTCTATATTTGTATAAATGCAATGAGGCATAGAAGGACATTTACATTTAGCCAACACTCAGGGACTTATAAAAAAATAGACATTTAAGTGTCCAGTACTTTATTTTAAAGATTTTACTGGACAACCTTCTAAAATACCGGACTGTCCTGTTTAATACTGAACACCTGAAAACGAGAGAGAAGAATGACAGGCACTGCAGACCAGGTTTTGTTGCATATAAAAATCCCAATTTATTTGAAATAAAAACGGTAAATACCAATCCAAAAAGTAGGGACCTAGGTAAAGGTGACTCACAAACAGGCTATGGTGGTGCACAGGAGACTGCTGACGCGTTTCGCGCCCCCTACAGGCGCTCACCTGAAAACCCTACTCACAAGACCTAAAGCTATTTTTAAACCCCTGTTTTTCTGTAACCTCTAAATGTAGCCACCAATCAGCAAGTGCTACCCAGGCTGCTGAACTAAAAATGTGTCGGCTCCTAAACTTACATTCCTGCTTTTTCAAATAAAGATACCAAGAGAACGAAGAAAAATTGATAAAAGGAGTAAATTGGAAAGTTGGTAAAAATTACATGCTCTATCTGAATCATGAAAGAAAAAATTGGGTTTCATATCCCTTTAAGTCTGGAGTCTGTACTTCCACTTCTCACAGGAAATGGAGAGGCCACAATGTTTTCAAAGTTGGTTTAATATATATATAATTTAACATTTTATATTATAATCTCAAAGGGAAAGTAGGCGTTATGAGTTTTTTCTTGTCGATTACAAGTCGGCGTTATGAGTTTTCCGCTCGCGATGTGGTCTTTTCGCAATCAATTTCCATTGCGCATCTATTACAATTTTTGAAAAATCGCAATTGCCCGTGTGCATTTGCCTTTTACGCAACAATTCTTTCCACGCTCGAAGAGCTGTAGTTAACAGTTTTGCGCAATATAAAAGTTTCACAAAACACTTCAAAAATACACTACAAAGTACAGTTACACTCATATTAACACTGTCTAACAAAAATAATTAAATATTGCACCCTGATGAAACAGTCACTGGTTGAGAAACGCGTTGTTTCTTTTTATTTATTTTATTAAAGTGAGTTTATATACTTACCACTTGCTGCCATACTTTCATTTTATTTTTGTTTTTATTTTATGAGTTTGAGTTTTATTTTGATAGACTACCACATATTGGGCTGCGTGTATCCTGATCCTTTGGAGTATACTGATTAACTGGAAGTCAGTCTGCTGAGTGACTGTTTGATTCCAGCCTGCTTCTAATGCACCAAGAGAGGCGCTCTATCAAATGTGAGTGAAACCTTATTTGATACCATTTCCCATATATCATGCAGGACTAGGCCATATTGGCGCTTTTGTTTGCATCTTTATACCTTCTACAGATTGCTGTATTAGCACCAATTGCCTTTCTTGCACCAATAGGGGTGCTTCACTAAATGTGCGTGTGATTTACCACATACTATTTTCCATCTGTTCATACAATACTGGGCCATGTGGCACTTCTGTCTTCTTATATTGTCTACAGATAGCTGACCCTGGATCGCGGCCTTGATCCATCTACAGACAGCTGCCTGGACCTGAAATTACAATCACTCCTGGGTTCCTTAATTATCATAATCTTTGGGACTCTAGCACTTTTTTGTGATATATACTAATTCATTATATTGCACTGATTTCAGACAAGTATATACTTTTAGTCTTTAGGTTTATAGCTCATAGTATTGGAATTTTCTGATTAATTACTTGTGCTTGACCAAGGGCGCCCCCTATATATATTTTGTATGTATAGACATATGTTTAAATATGGAGATAATAAAAATATTTACATTACTATCTTATGCACATTAAACAATATCTCAGAGGGATTTTCAAAGCGATATTTGCATTTAGATCTTGTGATATCTAAACATATATATATTCATATACATATATCGCTCAAAATAGATATATTAGTCCAAAAATCATCACATATATAGAGAAATATTTATTTATAAATAAATAGAACATATTCCGTTACAAAACATTTTTGCAACATGATATATTCACATTTTCATGAACAGTTTTCAAGGAGAATACGTCAAGGGCTTTGCGCAACATATTAGGGTTTTTGTGTGTGGTTTTTTTTCAATTTGTCTTCTCCATTGACTACTACAATTTGTCTGTGTAGATTACGCGGCTTAACGCGTGCGCAAAAAAAGTTATTGTGCAACCCTAAATGCAAAAAAGCCATAACACACGCTTTGTTTTCGCAACTGATTCGCCCTGCGACTTGTAATCTTGCCCTATGTGCTTAATGCCCCTTTAACTATATGTTTAACCCACAGGGGTAAACCCCATACTAATACACAAGCTACAGTGCAATAATAAAATACTGGAACGTATTAGAGAATTTTCTTGTTGCACATATCTCTTTTCATATCTCGCACGCATTGTTACTGCGGATCAGCAGTATCATTCATAATGGTCTTTTTGGAGCTTACTATGATTAAGAAGAGGAAAAGAAGATATAAATTACTTCTTGAAACACAGCAATTAATTGTTGGCTCACAGCTGTGAAAGAAATGTCTGTTTTAGTTAATTCATCAACTTACAACAAGCAAACGGCCCTGTAATGTGCAACGGACTTATTTACTGATCATGTCTGTATTGAGACTATTCTGTCTCTAGAGAGCTATGGCAATTTGAAGACATTTTTATTTACTTTTATTGGTCCTCTGATACTCTCAGGGCAGTTTACGTTTTCTGGCCTGTTCTGCACGACTGTAAACCTTCTTCTCTTTTCGCTGGAAGGAAATGATAAATACCCAGTAGACTATATTTACTAGACATGTGCATTCGGTATTTGTTTTTATAAATAAATGTAGAATATGGCCACGTATAGTAGCGACATTCATCTCTTTCCAGAGTGGTATGTATTAGTTTAATAGCGCAACGCACAAAGATCTGGATTTGCACAGATCCTTGTATGTTGCACTATTATGTTAATACATTTGGCTCTGAATGCCCTTGTTTAGTAAGTATAGGCTTCTGGGTATTTATAATTTCCTTCCACAAAACAGTGAAAAGTAAGTTTACAGTTGTAAAGAACAGACAAAAAACGTAAAATAGTTGAGTTTTTAAAATTTTATAAAGCAATGGGTGCCACCATGTTTGGACCTTTCTCATTATCTTACTCTCATGATGAGAACAATTAGGAACTAATATAAAACAGGCAATTAAAGGGTATTCAAACAAAGCTGCATGGAACATAAGATTATCTAACAGGGTGCCCATACTGCCTTGTTTCCACAAACTCTTTATTGCCTGATTTATAGCTGTGGGAAGTAAATATAAAACTAGTTCAAACAAGATGGCGGCCATTACTTTATAGGAACCAAATCTTTTTATTTGATATTTAAATAGCAAATATAGGGCTAGAATACTAGCAGACTGCTGTTTGAAGCTCCCGCTCAAGTGTAATCTTTGCTAGTTAGACACTTTTTGCACGCATCGGGTAGCGGGCATATTACAACTTGAGAGTAAAAAGTTTGCACGCATGCAATACCCGACGCGTACTAACCAAATATCATGACCGCATTAACATATTCTCCCCAAGTGAATGGAAGAGCGCATACTGAATTAAAGTAACACCTATACTTGCGCACTTACACGACAGGAGTTATGAATAGTTCATATTCCAATGTTCTTCACATACAGAACAATGCCATTTTAATTTAAATACATAAATATATATATATATATATATGTATACCTATACATATATATGTATTCCTATAGATATAGGTATAGATATCTGTTTTACATTAACAGTATCAGATATATGTAAAAATATATATCTATACTATAATTGCGTTTGTAATGTCCGTCAACGTCGGCAGTTGCACACGCATCCTCAATGGAATGTTGGAAGTGCGAGGCCGAAAGAATTCACCTGGATGCAGCGAAGCTGTGGATTCCGAAAATAGCAGGGTGGTGCCACCCTGTCAATTTCGGAATCCACCGGGATGCAGTGAAGGTAAAGCGACATGCGTGTGCGCAGCCAAAATAATTCACCTGGATGCAGCGAAGCGGATGCAGCGAAGGCAAACGGAGCATTACAACAAAAAAGACACCGCCCGCACAAAGTATAACAAAAAAAAAAACCGAACCTCCCACACAAAGTATTAACACATACACTGCAAACCCACAAAAAAGTAATTAACCCCTTAATCCCTTAACCATCAACTACCCACATCGCAATAAACCGAATTACCCTATTAACCCCTAAACCGCAAAACCCCCACATCGCAATAAACCTAATTACCCTATTAACCCCTAAACCACAAAACCCCCACATCACAATAAACATAATTAAAGGGACAGTAAACATAAAAAATAATGTTATATAATTCTGCACATAGTGCAGAATTATATAACATTATTTTACTGCTATAGTTATAAAACCCTTTTTTCCCTTTTAATATTTAAAAAATATGCCGCTTTTACAGACCCGCTCTCTGCTCTCTGCTGAGCGGGTCTGTTTTTTTAGTCAGCGCATCGGGCCAGCTGTATAGTCACAGCCCGGCCCGACCGCGCCATAACATTAAGTGAAGCTCGCTTCTGCTGTCAGACAGAGCAGGAGCGAGCTGCACTTAGTCTTATGGCGCGGTCGGGCCGGGCTGTGACTATACAGCTGGCCCGATGCGCTGACTAAAAAAAACAGACCCGCTCAGCAGAGAGCAGAGAGCGGGTCTGTAAAAGCGGCATGTTTTTTAAATATTAAAAGGGAAAAACGGGTTTTATAACTATAGCAGTAAAATAATGTTATATAATTCTGCACTATGTGCAGAATCATATAACATTATTTTTAGGTTTACTGACCCTTTAACCTATTAAGTTATTAACTCTTAAACCGCAAAACCCCCACATTGCAATAAACCTATTTACCCTATTAACCTATAAACCGCAAAACACCCACATCGCAATAACCCTAATTAACCCCTAAACAAAAAAAAAACCCCACATCGCAATAAACTTAATTAACCTATTAACCCCTTAAACCACCAAACCCCACAATGCAAATAACTAATTTAATTACTAAGCTCCCTAACCTAACACCCCCTAAATTAACACAAATTACCTAAACTAAAAAAATACTAAAGTTACAAAAAATAAAAAAGCTAAGATTACAAAAAATAAAAAAGGCTAACATTACAGAACATAAAAAAAACAAATTACCAAAGTTTACAAAATTAAACCTAATCCCTATGAAAATAAAAAAGGCCCCCAAAATAAAAACACCCCCTAATCTAAGAATAAACTACCAATAGCCCTTAAAAGGTCCTTTTTGTAGGGCATTGCCCTAAGTTTAACAGATCTTTTAAAATTTAAACATACTAAGACCCCCTAACAGTAAATTAAAATCTGCCAATAGGATGAGAGCTACTGAAATCCTATTGGCTGATTTAAACAGCCAATAGGATTTCAGTAGCTCTCATCCTATTGGCTGATTTGAATTTGAAGAAATCAGCCAATAGGAATTCAAGGAAGCCATCTTTAATCACGTACTTTGGGGCCTATTTATCGACAGTGCGGATGAGGTCCGCAAGACCTCGCTGAATGCAGAGAGCAATACGCTCTCCGTATTCAGCATTGCACCAGCAGCTCACAAGATGGGCAGCAAAAGAGTTGAATGCCCTTTTAATGGCAATGCCCATACAAATGCCCTTTTCAGGGAAATGGATAGTTTGGCTTTTTTGGTGTTAGGTTTTTTATTTTGGGGGGTTTGGTGGGTGGGGGGTTTTACTGTTAGGGGGTCTTAGTATTTTGATTTCTTAAAAGAGCTGTTAAACTTAGGGCAATGCCCTACAAAAAGGCCCTTTTAAGTGCTATTGGTAGTTTAGCATCAGATTAGGGGGTGTTTTTATTTTGGGGAGGCTTTTTTATTTTCATAGGGATTAGGTTTAATTTTTTAAACTGATAATTTTGTTTTTTTATTTTCTGTAATTTTAGCTTAATTTAAATTTAGGTTTAATTTTTAAATTTGGGGGGGGGGGGGGTTGTTTGTTTTTTAGATTAGGGATGGGCAGCAAAATAGCTGAATGCCCATACAAATGCCCTTTTCAGGGAATGGAACGTTTAGGTTTTTTAGTGTTTTTTTATTTTGGGGGGGGTTTGTGGGTTGTACTGTATATTTTACACCTTGTCATTGTATACCCCTATCATTGTACCCAGCGCTACAGAATTTGGTGGTGCTATACAAATAAATGATAATAATAATAATATGCATAACACATATGAGGGTTCGTAATTTAGGGCTAACGCGGTACGATTAGCACACCTGAAGCATTGCTATCTTCAATGTGAGTTCTTCAAATATTAAATATTAAAAAATATAAATGCAAATTATTAAAACTTATTATTCATACTGTAGAATATTCTGAATAATCTATCTATTTTTATAGTATGTATAATAATTTTTAATAATTTAATAATCTAGCCCTTAATTGTAATGTACTGGTAACATCACTTTAATGAATTTACCTCACTCTCACCTAGATTACAAGTTTTGCGTTAGTGTTTTAACGCTGAAAAAATGGTCATTTCAGCGTTAAAACAGCAATGCCACCATTACGAGTCTTGTCGGTATAGCTGCACCGCAAGCCTTTTAGCCTGTAACACAATGTCAGTCCCGCACTCGAAAAAAATGACATTTTTTCAAGGGATTCCCATAGCGCTGCCTAATGAGTTGTGCGGTGAGGCTAAAAAGCTTGCGTTACACCCTATAACGACAAGTTCCGTACCGACATCTGAGAGCAGTAGTTATGAGTTTAAGCAACAAAACGGTTACATAAAACTCATAACTAAACGGTTAAAAAGTACACTAACACCCATAAACTACCTATTAACCCCTAAAACTAGGCCCTCCCTCATCGCAAATACTATATTAATCTGCCACTCCCTACATCGCTGCCACTAGCAAAATTTATTAACCCCTATTACGCCGCTCCCCGACATCTTCGCCACTATACTAAAGTTATTAACCCCTATTCCCCCGCACCTCAACATTGCCCACACTATAATAAATATATTAACCCCTATTCCGCTGCTCCCCGACATCGCCGCCACTAAATAAAGTTATTAAATAAACCTATTAACCCCTAAACCAACAGCCCCCCACATCGCCAAAAACTAAATTAACCTGTTAACTCCTAAACTTAACAACCACCTAACTATGGCCTAGATTTGGAGTTTTGCGGTAGCCGTGAAAACCAGCGTTAGAGGCTCCTAACACTGGTTTTTACTGCCCTCAGGTATTTGGAGTCAGTGATTAAAGGGTCTAACACTCACTTTCCAGCTGCGACTTTTCCATACCGCAGATCCCCTTACGTCAATTGCGTATCCTATCTTTTCAATGGAATCTTTCTAACATCGGTATTTAGAGTCTTGGCTGAAGTGAGCGCTAGAAATCTAACGACAAGACTCCAGCCGCAGAAAAAAGTCAGTAGTTAAGAGCTTTCTGGGCTAACGCCGGTTCATAAAGCTCTTAACTACTGTGCTCTAAAGTACACTAACACCCATAAACTACCTATGTACCCCTAAACCAAGGTCCCCCCACATCGCCGCCACTCGATTAAATTTTTTTAACCCCTAATCTGCCGACCGCCACCTACGTTATACTTATGTACCCCTAATCTGCTGCCCCTAACACAGCCGACCCCTATATTATATTTATTAACCCCTAACCTGCCCCCCACAACGTCGCCGCCAGCTACCTACAATAATTAACCCCTAATCTGCTGCCCCTAACACCGCCGACCCCTATATTATATTTATTAACCCCTAATCTGCCCCCCCAACGTCGCCGCCACCTACCTACACTTATTGACCCCTAATCTGCCGAGCGGACCGCACCGCTACTATAATAAAGTTATTAACCCCTAATCCGCCTCCCTCCCACCTCACTAACCCTATAATAAATAGTATTAACCCCTAATCTGCCCTCCCTAACATCGCCGACACCTAACTTCAAACATTAACCCCTAATCTGCCGACCGGAGCTCACCGCTATTCTAATAAATTTTTTAACCCCTAAAGCTAAGTCTAACACTAACACCCCCCTAAGTTAAATATAATTTAAATCTAACGAAAAAAATTAGGGAGGGCAGATTAGGGGTTAATACTATTTCTTATAGGGTTATTGAGGCGGGAGTGAGGCGGATTAGGGGTTAATACATTTATTATAGTAGCGCTCAGGTCCGGTCGGCAGATTAGGGGTTAATAAGTGTAGTTAGGTGGAGGCGACGTTGGGGGCGGCAGATTAGGGGTTAATAAATATAATATAGGGGTCGGCGGTGTTAGGGGCAGCAGATTAGGGGTACATAGGGATAATGTAGGTGGCGGGGGTGTACGGAGCGGCAGATTAGGGGTTAAAAATAATATGCAGGGGTCAGCGATAGCGGGGTCGGCAGATTAGGGGTTAATAAGTGTAAGGTTAGGGGTGTTTAGACTCGGGGTACATGTTAGGGTGTTAGGTGCAGAAGTAGGAAGTGTTTCCCCATAGGAAACAATTGGGCTGCGTTAGGAGCTGAACGCGGCTTTTTTGCAGGTGTTAGGTTTTTTTTCAGCTCAAACAGCCCCATTGTTTCCTATGGGGGAATTGTGCACAAGCACGTTTTTGAGGCTGGCCGCGTCCGTAAGCACCGCTGGTATCTAGAATTGCAGTGGCGTTAAATTATGCTCTACGCTCCCTTTTTGGAGCCTAACGCACTGAAAACCCTGCCATTCTGTAAACTCTAAATACCAGCGGTATTTAAAAGGTGCGGGGGGAAAAAAGCACGCGTAGCTAACGCACCCCCTTGGCCACAAAACTCTAAATCTAGGCGTTAGATCCCAAACTTAAAATAAATAAAATCTTACCTGTGAAATAAAAAAAAATAAGTTTAAACTATAAATTAAACTAACATTACTATTATACTAAAATTAAAATAACTACAGATTAAATTAGTTAAATTACACATTAAAAAAACCTAACCCTACTAAAAAAATTAAATCTACAGTTAAAAAAATAAAAATACTAAATTACAAAAAATAAAAAATACTAAATTACAAAAAATTATCCAAAATAAAAACAATTACACCTAATCTAATAGCCCTATCAAAATAAAAAAGCCCCCCCTAAAATAAAAAAAAAAACCTAGCCTACAATAAACTACCAATAGCCTTTTGTAGGGCATTGTCCTAAAAAAATCAGCTCTTTTACCTGTAAAAAAATACAAAGACCCCCCAATAGTAAAACCCACCACCCAACTAACCCCCCAAAATAAAAAAACCTAAGCTACCCAATGCCCTGAAAAGGGCATTTGTATTGGCATTGCCCTTAAAAGGGATTGTAGCTCTTTTTCTTGCCCTTAAAAGGGCATTCAGCTCTTTTTCAAATAGCCCAAACCCTAATCTTAAAAAAAAACACCCAAAAAAACCTTAAAAAACCTAACACTAAGCCCTCTTTAGGTACTCACAGTTGCTAAAGTACGGCTTGAACTATCTACATCCAGGCGGATCCATTGCGGGACCGGCATCTTCTTCATCCATGCGGAGGCAGAGCAGTCGATGCATGGAGGTGGAGGTCCAGGAGAAGGTCCAAGGCAGAGGTCCAGGCGGAGGTCCAAAAATGGGCCAGTTTCTAAGTTTACATTTTTGGTTTCAAATAAAGATACAAAGAGAATGAAGAAAAAATAACAATAGGAGTAAATATAGAAAGTTGCTAGCAGACAAAAATAGGAAAGAAAATAGAAAGCACTCTCAGAATTTTCCAAAATGTATTGTGAAGTTTTGGGGATCATATAATCACCAAATATTGGTGATTATATATATACTGTATATATATATGTCTATATATATATATATATATATATATATATATATATATATATATGTATATATAATTGTATAAGGTGGATGATAGAGTGGCGCACAAGGCTAAGTTCGTAAATCCAATATATAATAGTGATAAAAACCAATATCCTTACCAAAAATTATATATATACAATATACACGCTGTTATTAAGCACTAAAATAGACGTAAGATCAGTAAAATCATTTAATAGTCAATTCACAAACTTAGAATAAAACAGATACGTTATATAAATATACATATGATAAAAACTTATACTCAATAAATCAATTGGGGCAGTTAATAGTGCATAGAATTTAAAAATAATCTGTAAGATGTGGCCACATCGTCTAAAATCTAGTATTAAATGCTAGAACCTGTCAATTAATAAGATGTTAGATACAAGATCATAGATACACAATGTACGATAAAAGGTGATACGTTTTGGAGGATGTTAGTACTCTAAAAAAAGACGCTAGATATAAGGAAAGAACGCTCACAAATATAATGGATATATATATAGTTAAACTTCTGCTTGTACTGGAATAATAAATGATAAATGATATCAATCCGGCAAATTAGTTTGTAAAAATTCAAGTTTCCCTTTTTGTGCACAGACAATGAGTGGCAAATAAACAAGTCACCAAGAGCAAATTTGATAGTGGGTAGTTCATATATCCTAGAATCTCAGGAATGTGGGTCTTTTCAAAGTACTTATAAGTAAAATGCTGACCGGTCAGATAATTTGAAACTCCAAAAAATGATAAAGTATAGTTGGAATTGTATTCCACGTACCTGACAGACTTGCGGCTAGGAGTGGCTCCGATACTACTTCCAGGCTCACAGCAGAGTGAGCAGCGAAGAGCACTACACGCTGAGCTTGTTTCCTGCTCCCAAGCGTGACTCCTGCGTCTTCACTGTCTGCGTGCGTGCTGTGTCACCTGATAGTGAGGATCCAATAGGGTTTTTTTAAAAGCGGTCCAGATTCAAATGTCACTTCCAAGTGAATAAAGTGAAAATATTCAGTGTGGTGTCCAGAAGGTGAGTAAGTCTCTTCTACGCGTTTCGGCACGTTGTGCCTTTATCAAGATGACTTACTGGATGCCTGGTACTTGTTTTTATAGGGTTATTCCGGATACCATTTTTTGTGTTAACTGTTTGATGGCTTTATCAATAAACTTTATTCAATGCACATTGTCTGTTAATTCTCTAAAGATCTATGATCATGATAGTCTCATATTTTTTAAGGACACAGTACTTATTCAAATAAATATAAATTCAATATCATACAGATACACATTATTCATAGTTGTAAAATGGTTCATAATTGATGTATGAATATGACATTGGAATAAATAGTATCATTAGATGATTCTAATAGATAATAAATAGTCTACAATCAACACTAAGTAACTAACAGGAATACTGCTTACAAAAAATCAAATCTACTAAAAAGAATGATAAACCTAACGCATAAAATTGGCCATAAAACCGTTTACAAAAAATTAAAAATATATTTAGGCAAAAAATTTAATTAAAGGGATTAAGATCAAGTTCAGCGTTCAATCCACCAGGGGTTAAGGTGGCAAAATTAAAAATAAGCTCAGCTTCTATCATTAAAAGTTGTTTTGATATATTTCCTCCTCTATGTTGTTTTGCTTTTTTGACACCCCAATACAACAGGCCATCTGTCTTCTGGCCATGACATTCTTTAAAATGTTTAGAAAGCAGGTGGTCTTCATATCCCCGCTCTATGTTGAGGAGGTGTTGTCTTATTCTGTCCCTTACAGGTCTACTTGTTTGTCCAAAATATTGTTTTTTGCACGGACACTGTATCATATAAACCACATTTTTATCACAGCATCTAATAGTGTCTCTAATTTTAATTTTACAATCTGAGTTAGTAGCCTCTATTTGTTTACACTTATTACTAAAACTACAGGCTTTGCACTGATGGCATGGGAAGAAGCCTTCCAATTTGCTACCCTGTATATCCAAATCTTGTTTTTTATTTTTCTTAAACTCACTGGGGGCTAGGATGGATTTTAGTGTTTTAGCTTTCCTATAGATGATCTTGGGTTTGTTATCAGTAATATCAGATAAAATGGGGTCTTTCTGGACTAAGTGCCAGTGCTTGTGTATAATTCTCTTTACTAATTTGAAATCTGCACTGTATTGCGTGATAAATGTAGTTTCGAATTCTTTAGAATTCATTTGTTTTTTCTCTTTTTTATTTAAGAGTAAAGTTCTTTCTGTTTTCTCTACGCTCTGTATGGACTGTTCTATTAATTCCTCATTATATCCTTTTTCCATGAATCTTTCTTTTAATATATTCGATTGGTCCTTAAAGTCCTCTAAGGTGGAGCAGTTTTTTCGTAACCTTAAAAACTGGCCTTTCGGAATGTTTAACTTCCATTGGTCGAGATGGCAACTATTAAAATGTACATAATTGTTAGTGTCCACTTTTTTAAAAAATGTTCTTGTCTGGACTTTATTATCTAAAATTTCAATAGTGAGGTCTAAAAAATCAATGGATCTAGTATTAAAATCATGAGTAAAAGAAATTCCCCAATTATTATTATTAATATCTTCCATGAATAATTTAAGTAGATCTTCTCCCCCTTTCCAAATAAAAAACAAATCATCTATATAGCGTTTGATGAGTACGAGGTTTGCGCTCCAAGGGCTAGTTAAAATATTTACATGTTCAAATCTGCCCATAAAAAGATTAGCATAACTGGGCGCAAACCTCGTACCCATCGCTGTACCTTTCTTTTGTAGAAAAAATTCTCCATTAAAATTAAAATAATTATTGTTGAGTATAAAATGGATGCATTGTAGGATAAAATCAGCCTGATTGAGGGGCATATCTGTGTCCTCATATAAATAAAATTTCGTTGCATCTAATCCTATACTATGTGTGATGTTAGTATAAAGTGCATTGACATCGCATGTGACAAGAAGAAAGTCCTTTTCCCAAGTTATCTTTTCTAACTCATGAAGTAATGCGGTGGAGTCTTTAAGGTAAGAAGGTAAAGTGGTTACATAGGGTTGTAGAAATTTATCTACATATTGCGATAAATTGGCAGTGAGGGAATTAATTCCCGAAATAATTGGTCTCCCTGGGGGTTTGATTAGGGATTTGTGTGTTTTAGGCAGGTAATAAAAAATGGGGGTAATTGGAAAATCCATTTTTAAAAAACTTAATTCTTTCTCATTTAAAATATTCTCTTTTTTAGCATAGAACAGTAGTTTATCAAGTTCAAATTTTAGATAATAAAGTCCAGACAAGAACATTTTTTAAAAAAGTGGACACTAACAATTATGTACATTTTAATAGTTGCCATCTCGACCAATGGAAGTTAAACATTCCGAAAGGCCAGTTTTTAAGGTTACGAAAAAACTGCTCCACCTTAGAGGACTTTAAGGACCAATCGAATATATTAAAAGAAAGATTCATGGAAAAAGGATATAATGAGGAATTAATAGAACAGTCCATACAGAGCGTAGAGAAAACAGAAAGAACTTTACTCTTAAATAAAAAAGAGAAAAAACAAATGAATTCTAAAGAATTCGAAACTACATTTATCACGCAATACAGTGCAGATTTCAAATTAGTAAAGAGAATTATACACAAGCACTGGCACTTAGTCCAGAAAGACCCCATCTTATCTGATATTACTGATAACAAACCCAAGATCATCTATAGGAAAGCTAAAACACTAAAATCCATCCTAGCCCCCAGTGAGTTTAAGAAAAATAAAAAACAAGATTTGGATATACAGGGTAGCAAATTGGAAGGCTTCTTCCCATGCCATCAGTGCAAAGCCTGTAGTTTTAGTAATAAGTGTAAACAAATAGAGGCTACTAACTCAGATTGTAAAATTAAAATTAGAGACACTATTAGATGCTGTGATAAAAATGTGGTTTATATGATACAGTGTCCGTGCAAAAAACAATATTTTGGACAAACAAGTAGACCTGTAAGGGACAGAATAAGACAACACCTCCTCAACATAGAGCGGGGATATGAAGACCACCTGCTTTCTAAACATTTTAAAGAATGTCATGGCCAGAAGACAGATGGCCTGTTGTATTGGGGTGTCAAAAAAGCAAAACAACATAGAGGAGGAAATATATCAAAACAACTTTTAATGATAGAAGCTGAGCTTATTTTTAATTTTGCCACCTTAACCCCTGGTGGATTGAACGCTGAACTTGATCTTAATCCCTTTAATTACATTTTTTGCCTAAATATATTTTTAATTTTTTGTAAACGGTTTTATGGCCAATTTTATGCGTTAGGTTTATCATTCTTTTTAGTAGATTTGATTTTTTGTAAGCAGTATTCCTGTTAGTTACTTAGTGTTGATTGTAGACTATTTATTATCTATTAGAATCATCTAATGATACTATTTATTCCAATGTCATATTCATACATCAATTATGAACCATTTTACAACTATGAATAATGTGTATCTGTATGATATTGAATTTATATTTATTTGAATAAGTACTGTGTCCTTAAAAAATATGAGACTATCATGATCATAGATCTTTAGAGAATTAACAGACAATGTGCATTGAATAAAGTTTATTGATAAAGCCATCAAACAGTTAACACAAAAAATGGTATCCGGAATAACCCTATAAAAACAAGTACCAGGCATCCAGTAAGTCATCTTGATAAAGGCACAACGTGCCGAAACGCGTAGAAGAGACTTACTCACCTTCTGGACACCACACTGAATATTTTCACTTTATTCACTTGGAAGTGACATTTGAATCTGGACCGCTTTTAAAAAAACCCTATTGGATCCTCACTATCAGGTGACACAGCACGCACGCAGACAGTGAAGACGCAGGAGTCACGCTTGGGAGCAGGAAACAAGCTCAGCGTGTAGTGCTCTTCGCTGCTCACTCTGCTGTGAGCCTGGAAGTAGTATCGGAGCCACTCCTAGCCGCAAGTCTGTCAGGTACGTGGAATACAATTCCAACTATACTTTATCATTTTTTGGAGTTTCAAATTATCTGACCGGTCAGCATTTTACTTATAAGTACTTTGAAAAGACCCACATTCCTGAGATTCTAGGATATATGAACTACCCACTATCAAATTTGCTCTTGGTGACTTGTTTATTTGCCACTCATTGTCTGTGCACAAAAAGGGAAACTTGAATTTTTACAAACTAATTTGCCGGATTGATATCATTTATCATTTATTATTCCAGTACAAGCAGAAGTTTAACTATATATATATCCATTATATTTGTGAGCGTTCTTTCCTTATATCTAGCGTCTTTTTTTAGAGTACTAACATCCTCCAAAACGTATCACCTTTTATCGTACATTGTGTATCTATGATCTTGTATCTAACATCTTATTAATTGACAGGTTCTAGCATTTAATACTAGATTTTAGACGATGTGGCCACATCTTACAGATTATTTTTAAATTCTATGCACTATTAACTGCCCCAATTGATTTATTGAGTATAAGTTTTTATCATATGTATATTTATATAACGTATCTGTTTTATTCTAAGTTTGTGAATTGACTATTAAATGATTTTACTGATCTTACGTCTATTTTAGTGCTTAATAACAGCGTGTATATTGTATATATATAATTTTTGGTAAGGATATTGGTTTTTATCACTATTATATATTGGATTTACGAACTTAGCCTTGTGCGCCACTCTATCATCCACCTTAGACTTACTTGACCTTCTACGGGACTGTGTTTGAGAGATCACAGTTCTTTTAGAGTTGGCCTGAGTTCATTTCAGTATCTGTCCAGACTTACTCCCCACTGTCCTATATATAATTGTATGTTGGAACTGTAATTCACTTCATGTTCCTTTAGTCTGTTTAAACTCTAACATTAGCTCCTTGTGAATTCACCCAGCAACAGCCTTGCTGATAGGTGCATGCCTTTAGTGCAGAGTTGGCCCTAGCAAGTGTGGGCCTAAGGGAGTATGAGAGTATGTGGCCATTACCCAGAAAAATATTACAACAAAGAAAAAGGAGAATGCACTATAACACATATATAATCTCAGATACACACATACAAACACATGTACTTACACACAAACACAGATACGCACATGTATACACACATAAATACACACACAGATACATACACACACAGACATAGATACACAGACACACACACAAACTCTCACACACTTACTCAGACTCTTTCACACACACATTCAAACTCACACAAATTCTCACACACAAAACACAGACTCACACACACACACAGCACAGACTCTTTCACATACTCAGACTCACAAACATGCAGCACAGACTCTTTCACATACTCAGACTCACACACACGCAGCACAGACTCTTTCACATACTCAGACTCACACACACTCAGCACAGACTTTTTCACATACTTAGACTCACACACACGCAGCACAGACTCTTTCACATACTCAGACTCACACACACACAGCACAGACTCTTTCACACAAACACATACACATTAGAGACTTTCACACACACTCAGACTCTCACACACATTCAAACTCACACAAATTCTCACACACACAACACAGACTCACACACAGCACAGACTCTTTCACATACTCACACACACAGCACAGACTCTTTCACATACTCAGACTCACACACATGCAGCACAGACTCTTTCACATACTCAGACTCACACACACGCAGCACAGACTCTTTCACATACTTAGACTCACACACACGCAGCACAGACTCTTTCACATACTCAGACTCACACACACACACACAGCACAGACTTTCACACAAACACATACACATTAGAGACTTTCACACACATGCAGCACAGACTCTTTCACACACATGCAGCACAGACTCTTTCACACACACACGCAGCACAGACTCTTTCACATACACACAACAGAGACTTTCACACACGCACGCAGCACAGACTTTCTCACACACACACAGACACTCAGACTCTTGCACTTGCATATCAGTTTTACATTTTAACATATATCCAATAAGCTTTATATTGTATAAAATCAACAAAAACATTCAGTGCTGGTAGTTGATTGCTAACTTGCCTTATTAGATGCTCAATGTCTGACATTTTCACTCAGCACGACATACACTATAGTGTAGGTGCCAAGGCACTGAAAATGTTTTTTTAAATTTCCCGCCTCCTACATTAGTGCTAGGCCCACAGCCGAGGAGACTCTGAGGCCTACTTATCAAGCCGTCAACCGCAAATACGCTGGAATTCAGCAGCGTAATTGTGGAGAGCCTGATTCCCCTTAGTTATCAAAGCCTACAGACCGGCAAAAGCTGAAATCTGTGACGTAACATACGATCCGCCGGTCTCAGTCCAACACAGATCGATGCTTACGTCATTACAGATGTTCCGAATGCAAATTCGGCACTATCTGACTACTTTTGCAAGTTAACAAATATTTAAAAGGTACGCTCGGCACTATTTCCGGACCAGTGTACCTGGTTTTCATTTTGCCGCCCTGGAGGCGGCGGATACCATAGGAATCAATGGGAGTCTGAAAGCAGCGAAATCTTATGTTCGCTGCTGCCCGATATCCCATTGATTCCTATGGGAGAATAAAAGTTATGTTTACACCTAACACCCTAACATAAACCCTGAGTCTAAACACCCCTAATCTGCTGCCCCGACACCACCGCCGCCTACATTATACTTATTAACCCCTAATCTGCCGCCCCCTACACCGCCGCCACCTACATTATACTTACCTTTAGATTTAAATTAAACTATATTAAACTATTAATTAATCTACCCTAACTATTATACTAAAATTACATTAAACTATATTAAGCTAATAATTAACCTACCCTAAATATTATACTAAAATGACATTAAACTATATTAAACTAATAATTAATCTACCCTAACTGTTATACTAAAACTACATTAAACTACAAATTAAATTAACTATATTATATATTTAAACACCTAACCCTACTCAAATAATATAAATTTACAATAAAAAATTACAAAGTTACAAAAAACTAACAACTAAGTTACAAAAAATAACAAACACTAAGTTACAAAAAAATAAACACTAAGTTACACAAAATAAAAAATAAATTATCAAAGATTTAAACTAATTATACCTAATCTAAGAGCCCTATGAAAATAAAAAAGCCCCCCCCCCCCCAAAAAAAATAAAAGACCCCCTAACCTACAATAAACTACAAATAGCCCTTAAAAGGGCCTTTTGCGGGGCATTGCCCCAAAGAAATCATCTTTTTTACCTGTAAATAAAAATACAAATACCCCCCCAACAGTAAAACCCACCAACCACACAACCAACCCCCCAAATAAAAACCTAACTAAAAAAAACTAAACTCCCCATTGCCCTGGAAAAGGCATTTGTATGGGCATTGCCCTTAAAAGGGCATTTAGCTCTATTGCTGCCCAAACCCTAATCTAAAACTAAAACCCACTCAATAAACCCTTAAAAAAACCTAACACTAACCCCTGAAGATCCACTTACAGTTTTGAAGATACGACATCCATCCTCAAAGAAGCAGGGAGAAGTCCTCATCGAAGCCGGCAGAAGTCTTCATCCAAGCGGCCGAAGTCTTCATCCAAGCCCGCAGAAGTCTTCACCCAGATGGCATCTTCTATCTTCATCCATCCGGTGCAGAGCGGCTCCATCTTCAAGACATCCGACGAGGAGCATCCTCTTCTTACGACGTCTTCTTGAACAATGAAGGTTCCTTTAAATGACGTCATCCAAGATGGCGTCCCTTAGATTCCGATTGGCTGATAGAATTCTATCAGCCAATTGGAATTAAGGTTGAAAAAATCCTATTGGCTGTTGCAATCAGCCAATAGGATTGAGCTTTCATCCTATTGGCTGATCCAATCAGCCAATAGAATTGAGGTTGCATTCTATTGGCTGATTGGAATAGCCAATAGAATGTGACCTCAATCCTATTGGCTGACTTTAGTATAGTGGAGGCGATATCCCCTCTTATTTTCAAGGTAACATCTATATACTCATAATTGTCAATTGGATTCACCTAAAAAACAGGCAAAGTCCAGTTTTTCGTTTAGACCTTAAGGGGCATATTTATCAAGCTCCGTATGGAGCTTGATGCCCTGTGTCTAAAGACAGCTGCTCCATAACCTGTCTGCCTGCTCTGAGGCAGTGGACAGAAATCGTCAGAAATCAACCTGATCGAATACGATCGGTTTGATTGACACCCCCTGCTAGCGGCCGATTGGCCGCAAATCTGCAGGGGGGGGGTATTGCACCAGCAGTTTACAAGAACTGCTGGTGCAATGATAAATGCTGTATCGATGGGCGGCGGACATGATTCGCTTTAGTGCATAATATCTGTCCGCACCTACATAAATAGACCCCATTATGCCTTGCAACACTGCTGGTCTGCACCTTCTGTTTGATATCATCTCTATGTTCAGTAGTTCTGTCTTTAAACATTCTTTTTGTTTTTCCCACGTAATAACGGGGACATGAACAGTGCAGGCGGTATACCACCCCTTCAGTGTTGCAATTAAAGAACTCTCTAATTTTATGTCTTTTCTTCCATAGTACCAAACTGTTTGGTTCTCTCCATGAATTTACAGGCCACACATTTTCCACATGGGTGGTTTACTACTATTCTTCAACTTGAAAGCCAATTTGATTTAGGGGGCTTAGCTATATATTTGCTCCTAACCAGCTTGTCTCTTAGGTTAGGAGCTCTTCTAGCTGTAAGGAGCGGAAACTCTCCCACCTCACTAGCTATATCCTCATCACTGGTTAGAATTTTCCAATGCCTTTTAAGGATATTTCTTACTGTCTCCCAGTGGCAATTAAATGTAGTCACTATTCTCATATTGTTCTCAGATATCCTTTTACTAGAAAATAAAAGCATGTCCCGATTAGTATGTCTCGCTCTATTTCTTGCACTGGATAACACCCTCTTTGGGTAATTTTTTTTGCTTAAACCTTCTTTCCATATTATTTTATCTGTATGTTGCTCAAATTTATTTTTTGAGGAACAGTTCCTGCGAAGGCTCAGGAGCTGTCCTGTAGAGATACCTTTTATGAAGTGTTTAGGTTGATGGCTAGATGCAAGTAAAAGACTTTTTAGCAGTACTTTTACGATAGTCCTCTGTTGTCAAAAGTCCTTTTTATTTCTTTATATTGTTATCCAAGAAGGAAATCTCATTAGTTTAGTGTCAATTTGATATTCAGTGGATTGGAATTTAGGGTAGATATAAAGGCAAACAGTGACTCTACTGGACCATCCCATATGACCAAGACTTCGTCCAGATATCTTAGCCAAAACAAAGCATGTTTTTCATACAGTAAATTTGGATATACATACTCCATTTCCAAAGGAATAAAGCACATTTGCTAATTGAAGTAAATTGGAAAGTAGTTTAAGATAATATGCTCTATCTGAATCATGAAAGAAAAATGTGGGGTTTCATATCCCTTTAAAAAATGGGCAAAAATATTCATCATTCTCTTATTGATATCCTTTGTTGAAAAGCATACCTAGGTAGGCTCAGGAGCAGAACTACACTACTGGGAGCTGGCTGCTGATTGGTGACATCTTGTCATTGGTTCACCCAATGGGCTACATTTATCACATTCTCGCCCCTGTCCGCCTGGCATCACCTCTGGCGGGCAGCAATCCCCTGCCTGCACGCAGCAATTTACACGCAGGCAGAGGTTGTCAATCTCCATGGTCGGAAAAGTCTAGGGAGATTGATATTCGCCACCGCTTCGTCTTAAATCTCGACTGCAGGCTCGTTTGTATAGACCTGCAGGCTGCAGCCAAGCTGAGACCTCTTGATAAATTTTGGCCAACGTGTTTATCTTTTTTACAGTAGTTTATTGCTGTTCCTTCAACAAAAATACCAGGAGAATCAAGAATGATAATAAAAGTAAATTGAAAAGTTGTTTAAAATTGTATTCTCTTTCTGAATCATGAAAAACAATTGTTGTATCCCATTAAAGGGACACTAAACCCAAATTTGTTATTTCATGATTCAGATAGAGCATCAATTTTCTAACTTACTCCTTTTATCAATTGTTCTTCATTCTCTTGCTATCTTTATTTAAAAAAGCAGGAATGAAAGCTTTGGAGCCGGCCCATTTTAGGTTCAGCACCTGGGTTGCACTTGCTGATTGGATGGCTAAATGTAAGTGGGCTGGTTCATTCTTACTTTTTCAAATAAAGAAACCAAGAGAACGAAGAAAAATTGATAATAGGAGTAAATTAGAAAGTTGCTTAAAAATTGCTGTTCTATCTGAATCATGAAAGAAAATTTGGGTTTAGTGTCCCTTTAATGATAATAATGCATATACCTCTATTCAAAAGCTTTTCTTATTTATTCCAAATTCAGATTTTCAAGTGTATGAACATAAGATAAATACATTTTTTTGAATAAACGAGTTAAATGGATTTAAGTTAAAAGGATTTATGAACTGTGAAACAGACCAGCAATTTGCTCCATCTATAAATGAAAATATCTCTTTCACATTCTACTTTCCCAGCTTCCTTTTGCATTGTCAAATAGATTCCTTCGTTTATAACACAATCCTGGCTGCGCAGGCTGTCAGGCACATAATAATTGGATCCTATTCATACTGTTTGTTTGTGTCTTGTAAAAAAGTCCAATAGTGCTGACTTGAAGCAATTCTGCTCTATGTACTGTGACTGGGTAATAAATTGTGTCTTCTACATGGTGCATAGATTTCTGGGAGGGAAGGCAAGTGTAAGAGTTAATTAGCAGTTTGTAAATTAATTCCCTAGTAGAACATGGAAAGTGGGGACAATATATTCCCCCCGCTAGCATTGGCACCTGTCTAAATCAATCTAAAGCAATCAAATCTTACCCCCCCCCCCCATGTATTATAGTGTGTTATTATTGAGCATTATTTTTTTTATTTTAGTAACGCTTTAGGATGGAAGCACTACACTATGGGCCTGATTCTCCAAAGCTTTCTGGTCTGTTGAGATTCTATATGGTGCCTCGTCGGTATTATGAGGCCGCTCATGGGTTGTTTTAAAGGCAATTTCTACAGGGGGGCTGTGTATCTGATTAAAGGGACAGTCTACTCCAGAATTTTTATTGTTTAAAAAGATAGATAACCCCTATATTAACTATTCCCCAGTTTCGCACAGCCAACATGGTTATATTAATTTACTTTATACCATAAATGGAAAGAGTCCACAGCTGCATTCATTACTTTGGGGAATTCAGAACCTGGCCACAAGGAGGAGGCAAAGAAACCCCAGCCAAAGGCTTAAATACCCCTCCCACTTTCCTCATACCCCTGTCATTGTTTGCCTTTCGTCCCAGGAGGTTGGCAGAGAAGTGTCAGACGTTTTCGATAGTCTCTTATGGAGGGTAGTACTCTTCGGCATGGGAGTTTTAAGTAATCCTGTCAGCCTCTCAGTGAGAGCATAGATGATGAGTCTGGAGATGCAGGGAGAGTCTTTCTGCGAACCCATCCCGACTCATATTAACAGTTCCACAAGAATTGACGAGTTTCGCTGCCTGCTTTTTTCTTTCAAGTCCATGGCAGAGGCGATGCTACTATCAGTCACACTTGAAGGGCCGTGTTCCTGTTCCATGGCATAGATTCCGGTAAGATCGTTTCATTTTACTTTCATCATGGATGTATTATAATAATTACAACTGTTTATCCGAGAGGGGCTACAACCTTTCGGGGATAACTTTAACATAGGGTCTCAGTGAGGCTCCTTTTTGTATCTAGGCATCAATGGCTAATATCTCCTGAGGGGGGTTATTGAACAGGGGAGTTTATAATCATGTTTGTTATGTGATTCTGTATGCTACTGTGTAGTGTTGCTTCGGATCATAACTATTTTGGAACATAACAGCCTATGTCTACTGGCGCGGCCTTTAAGGTCGGGTGCACTTTTGCATGGACTGCACGGTTTACCTTGTGATTCCATTTCTGCATTCCAAACTGTGTGGTGATGGAGAAATCCTGATTCAGACTCTACTTCTTGCAAAGAAAATTAATTGGCCCACGGTATACATGCCCATCAGTTATGTTCCGAATGCCATTTTAGAGTGCTCTGTTCCTCGGGATCGGAGAATCAGGTGCCCACTGAGCCACCCGCCTCTGGGGATTTGATTTCCCACGAGACAAGTTCCCTACCACCAACTCTTACTACGCATGCAGGTAACCCAAACGCTACTTATCCTTCTATGGAGTGTGGCCTGTTCCCACCGGAAGTTACGACACGGTTCCCCATGGCCATATCTTTGGCGCTGGTGCATATGCACCTCCCGGGAGTGTGCTTACGATATTGTCCATGTTCCGTTAACCGGGGCTCGTCAGGCATGGGATCGCCTGGTTCAGTTCAGCCCTCCAGGGGAGTGACTGCCGCTGAGGCC
Organism: Bombina bombina; assembly: GCF_027579735.1. Taxonomy (NCBI): domain Eukaryota; kingdom Metazoa; phylum Chordata; class Amphibia; order Anura; family Bombinatoridae; genus Bombina; species Bombina bombina. Next base: position 405,778,391 of record NC_069505.1, read on the forward strand.
TCAGGTGATCAACCTTCGGGGCTGGTGTTTTTGTTTGTTCTGGCGGAGGTATGTTGCGCCTTTCGTTATAGACTGGCGCACTTTTGTGTTCTACTATGGCACTTTTTGGCATTGCTGGAGGATCCCACTCTTAATTGGTCTGGGGATTCTCAGTCTTAATCTTCGACTGGCTTGCATACATAGACATAAGAGGATAAAGTAATCTTCTTATAGTCTTTGTTATTTGAGTATCCTTTTCCAGTTCTGGAAGTCTCGGACCCCTGTTGGGCTGTTCCTGCGGGTTTGTCCGTTCTTCCTGGCCGATACTCTACCGGTTACCTTATCTTTATTTTCATCCTGTGAGGATGATTTGTATTTGGTCTAAAGCTCATGTTGTGATGTGAAGTTTCCATCGGGAACTTTCTTCTCTGGAATTGATACTCGCGATTTTGTGGTAGCACTGTTTACAAAAGTCTATCTGACTGTTCTTTGTCCCTCCATTTCGAGGGAGACTCTGTGGCCTTGACAGGTCTGGGGCCCTTGGTTTCAGGCTGGTCTTGACTGGGTACAAATCCATCTGTCTTTGAGGCCTAGTTCAGACATGTGGCGCCTTTTTATGTCCGGTTGGTCCGGTGAGGGCGCCTAGTGATCACAATATAGTTTCTGTTGTTTATTTGTTTTATTTACAAGCTTCAACTAGCATCCTGAGAGGACTTGAGGGTCAGTGGTTGCTTAGGGGCATGGGGGATTAGTTCAGTCCTCATTCACCTTTCAATCTAGGGGGCCGGGACTCCATTGAGATCCGCGGCGACATTTTTCCCGATTTTTCTGGGAACTAGAGTGTTCCTTCCCATTGTGGGTTGGTGGCTTGGAGGATTTAGGTCCTTCATACTGCCGTTCTTACGGTTTTGCCTTTCATGACCTCTTTGCAAGTGTCCTTTTAGGACTTGTTCCTTTTAGAGGTTCTCTTCCTTTGGGTTAAGACTTTCTGGACTTTGTCTGGTTTTTCTGGTGGCTTTGGATGCTTAATTAGGAAGTGAAGGCAGTGAGGCTCTGTCTTCCTTTGGGAGTTAGTTGTCTCCATATCAGGGGAGATAGGAGGTGTTGTCTCTTTTTCCAAGCTTTTTGCTTATGTTTTTCTGGGGTACACCAGGGATATGAACAGTAAATACATACATAATGCTAATATCATAGAGTTACCATATTATGAGGGTAAAACATCTAGATGGTGACATAAAATATGATTAAACTATATTAAGATGTTAAAAATGTTAAAAATATATAAAATGTATAACAGGTCTCTATTCCGTTCCATGTTTGGCACATTGGCATGTTATTGGAAAATGCAAAATGCACACATTTCGAATGCCCTATAGTTCCATACTGGAGAAACAACAATATATATATATATATATATATATATATATATATATATAAATATATATATATATATATGAATAATCCAAAAGGATATTAGAACAATGAAAGTTAGAACATTAAAATTACATGTGACTATAAAGATAGAAATTACATGTGAATATAAAGTTCACATTAGAGTTAATAAAAAATAGGAAAGGGTTGACTTAAAAACTATAAGATTAAAATTGGACTTAGAATCTGTGATAGGGCAAGTAGGATACTTATGTATTGGAATAGTCAAAGTCTTGTAGGATAAAGGTCCAGTACTCGAGGGAAACTTAAATAGGTGATCATTAAATACTAGTGTGGGTGATGTTGTCCTAATGCTCTATACAATGTTATATAATTTTTCACATCACTGGGTTATCTCCCATTCAAAGATAGAGCTCGGATAAATAAGGTAAGTATAAATAAATAGATAGATAAATATGTGGATAACATAGAATCGTGGAGGGAATAGCTATGACAAATTCCTTAAAATTTGGATAAAAAAGTTGGATGTAACAGCTAATAGAGCTGTCTTATGTTAACCTTACCAAAAGAGTTTTTCTAAAGGATAGATAAGTAAATGAATGCTCTCCTAATTATTTCCTAAGTTGCAGAAGATGTGATAAATGTTCTTTATTATTAAGCCCTTTCGGATACAGACTATCTAATGTGAATATCCCTTTGGATTCATTTAAGAGTAATTTTTGTTCATGATTACCACCTCTCCAATTTTTATTTACTTTTTGTATCCCAAAATATTGGAAATCTTTAACGTTCCCACCATGTTTTAATGTAAAGTGCTTGTAAAGTGCAGTATCTGTATTCTTTTTTTCTATAAATAATATATGTTCTCTGATTCTGTCCCTTAACATTCTAGAGGTCTGCCCTATATATTGTAAACCGCAAGGACATTGTATCAAATAAACAATACCTCTGTCTCCACATCTAATTAGACTGTGAATATTATATTTTTCTTTTCTGGAACTTGAAAAGAAATGATTAGTCTTTAGGCCGTTCTTGCATGCCTTACAACTTGGGCAAGGGAAAAAACCTCTGATGTCCTTGCCAAATGTGTTTGTCATGTTATGTCTTTTTTGTCTCGGGATGCTCGGAGCTATCATATTTTTCAAATGATTCATTTTCCTATATGTAAACTTAGGGTGGGGGGTGAGTCTTTTTCCAATTGTATCATCTTCTTTTAGTAGTGGCCAATGTCGCTTAAATATTTTTTCTATAATGTGTTTATTTTCACAATACTCAGTGATCATTGGAACATCTATGATATCATCTGAATCTTGTTTGGTCTGCTTAATTTTGTATATCATAAGATCTTTGCGATCAACTCTCCTAACTTCTTCGATCTTCCGATCTAGGATTTCCTCCTTATATCCTCTATCCAAAAAACGTTATTTCAAAATCTTGGCTTGTTCCTCCCATCTTTTATGGTTGGAACAGTTTTTTCTTACTCTAAGTAGTTGGCCTTTTGGAATATTTGCTTTCCAAGTCGTGTGATGGCAGCTTAGGCTATGAATATAATTATTACAATCAACCTCCTTAAAGAAGGTTGATGTCTCTATTTGCCCATTTCAAATCTCTATTTTCCGATCTAGAAAGTTGATCTTATTCTTACTGAATTCATAGGTAAATTTTAAGTTCATTGTATACATATTCATTACCTTGATTGTATGTTGTAGATCCTCAAGTGTTCCTCTCCAGATTAAAAAAATGTCATTGATGTATCTGACATATAGGACCAGGTCCATGCTGGCTGGGCAAGAGTCCCAGAATATTTGTTCCCACTTGCCCATATAAAGATTTGCATAGCTTGGCGCAAACCTGGTCCCCATGGCTGTGCCGCATAATTGTTTGTAAAATTGATTCTCATTGTTAAAATAGTTGTGAGTTAAAATATAACTTATACTATCAAGAATGAAAGTGTGTTGTGCCTCCGGTATATCTGCATCTTTTCTAAGAAAAAAGTCCACTGCTTCAATACCTCCTTCGTGGGGGATATTAGTATGCAGCGATGTTACATCGCATGTGGCCATAATAAATTGGTTCTCCCACTGTATTTTGTCTAGCTTATTCAGGATTTGAGTAGAGTCTCTTAAATATGACGGGAGGCTAGTGACATATTTCTGGAGGTTTATGTCTACGTACTCAGAGAGATTATTTGATATGGACCCTATCCCCGATATAATGGGTCTCCCAGGTGGTTTAATCAATGACTTGTGTATTTTTGGAAGTTGATAAAACACTGGGGTAATTGGGTGTGTTATTGATAAGTAGTTATATTCTTTATCATTTAGAATGCCACGTGTTTTGGCTTTCGTGATCAAATCTTCCAATTCTTTTTTGTATTTCACCACTGGATTGTTGGGTAACTTCTGATAAGTTTTTGTATCGCTTAAGATTCTTTTACATTCTTCATCGTAGTCACTCCTATTCCTGACAACTATGCCTCCTCCTTTATCCGCTGGTTTTATAGTCAAACTATGGTTGCTTTCGAGCTTTTTGATGGTATCGAATTGGGACTTCGATAGATTATATTTTACTTTCTTAAGAGAATTGTGACTTAAATTTTTAATGTCGTGGCATACATTCATCTCAAAAGTTTCAATTACTCTCCCCTTACTACTAGCGGGATAAAATGTGGACTGTGGTTTTAAGTTTGTATGTACAAACTCATTGTTTGTAGAGGTCCTTGATGTGATATAATTTCGTTCAATTGGTGATTTTAAAAAAGTGTTAATTTTCTGACAAACTCTTTCACACTAATAAATGTCTGGAATTTATCCAGACATTTTGTGGGTGCAAAACTCAAACCGTATGTTAGTACGGATACTTCCTTTTCTGATAGTTCTATTGAACTTAAGTTGTATATACCTTTTTCATGGTCCTTGTGTGCTAATTGATCTGAGCATGATGCTTGTGGAGTTAGGTTAGGGGCGACTGTATCTGGTTGCTGTTTTCTTCGTCCTTTTACTCTGATACCCCATCTTTTTCCTCTATGGGTCTTCTTTTTAGGATTGGACTTTGTTGTGGTTCTTCTAATTCTGTGTTCTTCCTTTTTATAGCTGTTCTCTCTGGGAGGTGGGGGATTTACCCCTAAAAAAGGAGAAGGAGAAGAAGGGTCAGAGGAAGGAACTGGATTGGTTTCCTTGTGTTTTTTTGTTGTTGTGATGTAGAAGTAAGGTAGTGCTGTCTCCTTTCATGTATTTGTTGGTTATCGTAATCATGTTGGATATGAGAGAATCTGTTAGGGTTATTACGGTATTCCTCTCTCCAATTCGGCCTTTGGAAAGAGTCTGTATAGGCATTTTCTTGATGTGATCGTGTCCTTTAGTGAGAATTTCTTCTTCCATATCTGGGCGTATCAACCACGCCATCGGAAAATGATATCTTCCTCTCCTGCATCTGCCTTCTGTTCGGTGTCCTTGGTTGATCATAATGATGTCTTGAATAGTTATGATTGTAGTGGTAAGACCCATAATTATGATTTCTATTTGGTCTATTATCTTTGTGAGAATCATATTGTCTATTGTCATAATTCAAATAGTAACTGTCGTTATCTGTCCTTTGGTTATATTGGCCATAACTCCCTTTACACTTTTCTCTGTTTCAGGTCCTAGGGGTTTCTCATTGGGAGTGCCTTATTTTGGAGGAGTGGATTGGGTTGGCACCTGAGATCTGTTAGGCTGGGTGAGTCCCCCCTTTTTCTTAATCCATTCCCTGGGGGCTTGTGGCTGGGGTCTTTCTGTCCCCCCTGTCTATCAGACATGTCTGTCGCTTGGGCTGGTCCGGTGTTGGAGCAGGATCTGAGATCTGTTGCTCTGCTAAATTCGTCCTTGGGGCATTCGAGGTATGGTAAACCTCCTGAGGTTTCTTCTTTCTCCATGTTCAAGATTTGTGGGAAGGACTGGCGGCTCTTAGATAGCCTGGGATGTTTTCTGCTGGTAAGTGGATACTTTGCTTCAGGTGTTGTTCATCAGACCTATCTGAGCTTGCTGCACAAGGTTTTGTTTCTGAATATTTCATTATTCTGAGCTACCTTTTTGCGACTTGGGGACCTTCGTCTTCAGTTGCTTTTTAGAGTGTAGTTGCACTGTGTTAGGGGAAGATCCTCTTTGTTTCAGACTCCCAGCCTTATCCCATGGTTTCTGTATTTCTGGGGTCTAGGCGTTGCCTCTGCTTGTTTCCTATGAGACTGGTCTCTGTTGGTCTGGAGCTCCTTATGCTAGCTGGACAGCTACCTCAGCATACTAATGCACTGTGGCTACTATGCACTGTAGCAAATCGAGGGTTGCAAGTTCGATCCCCGGCGAGGTCTACTCAGCCTTCCTCCTTTCAAGATTGATAAGATGAGCAGTGCCTTGAGTCCTTTAAGGGGGATTAGCCGCGCTTTACAAGTACATTCATGTTTTTGCTTTGTCTTTTCTTCTTTGTGGAAGAATATGGTAACTTGTTCCCTTTCTTTAGTAAAGGGTGTGTTGTTTGGAGACAGACTGCTGGGCGATGGTGTCTCCTGGAGGCTGTTGACTCAGTCGAGTCTAGTTCCTGCAGTCTCTGGCAAGGCTTGTGGACTAGCTGCGGTCCTTGGGCCTTTTCCTTTTTTTCAAAGTTGTTCTCAGCTTCGGATGAAGCGGGATTTTGTCTGGTAGGGGTTTTCATGCCTTGTGCCCTCAGGTTGGTCCACCTCTTGTACCCTCCCATTTTTACATTCATTGTCCTATATAGCTTGGGTATTGTTTTCCCAAAAGCAATGAATGCAGCTGTGGACTCTTTCCATTTATGAAGAAAAACATAAATTATGCTTACCTGATAATTTCTTCAGATGGAAAGAGTCCACAGATGGTATTTTCTGTGGGGCGTCTGTTTTTTTGTTCTTCTGGCACCTTTTCACCCTGATATTTCTTCTACTGTTCCTTGTTCCTCGGCAGAATGACTGAGGGATGAGGGAAGTGGTAGGGGGTATTTAAGCCTTTGGCTGGGGTGTCTTTGCCTCCTCCTGGTGGCCAGGTTCTTAATTCCCAAAAGTAATGAATGCAGCTGTCAACTCTTTCCATCTGAAGAAAAGAAAATTATCAGGTAAGCATAATTTATGTTTTTGTCTCTGTGATTACCTTGTATTTAAGCCTCTTCTGACAGCCCCCTTTTCACGTGGCTATTTTACATGGCTATTTGACTTGCATTTTAGCCAATTAGTGCAGTGTCATCTACAACTCCACAGGAGAGAGCACAATGTTAAAGGGACACTGAACCCACATTTTTTTTTCTTGATTCAGATAGAGCATGCAATTTTAAGAAATTTTCTAATTTACTCCTATTATCAATTTTTCTTTGTTCTCTTGCTATCTTTATTTGAAAAAGAAGGCATCTACGCTAAGGAGCCAGCCAATTTTTGGTTCAGACCTCTAGACAGCACTTGTTTATTGGTGAGTGCATTTTGCCACCAATCAGCAAGAACAGCCCAGGTTGTTCACCAAAAATGGGCCGGTATTTAAACTAACATTCTTGCTTTTCAAATAAGGATACCAAGAGAATGAAGAAAATGTGATAATAGGAGCAAATTAGAAAGTTGCTTAAAATTGCATGCTCTGAGGCCTATCTATAAAGCCATCAACTTTCTTGCATTCGACGGCACCAATATGCTCGCCTAACATCGCGGCCGCGGACCTGAATACGATCTCCATATTTATTAAAAAAGCCGGCACAAAGCTGCGCACCAAGTTCGGGGCGATGAGCAGCGGACTGTTGTTAACTAGCAGTCATCAATCTCGCTGCTATTCGGCTTTTTACCAACTTTATTTGTATACTGTCACTAAACACAGCCACTATACTAAAATGTTTAACCCCTATCCTGCCGCTCCCGGACCCCACCGCAACTAAATAAAAGTTTTAACTCCCATTCCACCGCTCTTGGACCCCACCGCAACTAAATAAAAGTATTAACCCCCATTCCGCCGCTCCCGGACCCCACCGTAACTAAATAAATGTATTAACCCCTAAACCCCTGGCCTCCCACCTCACTACCACTTACTAAACCTATTAACCCCTAAACCGCCAGCCCCCCACATCACCATAAATTAAATTAAGCTATTAACCCCTTAACCTAACAACTCGCTAACTTTACATTAAAATTACAACATCCCTATCTTATAATAAATTAAAACTTACCTGTAGAATTATACCCTAACTATTATACTACAATTACATTAAACTATATTAAACTATTAATTAACCTACCCTAACTATTATACTAAAATTACATTAAACTATATTAAACTATTAATTAACCTACCCTAACTATTATACTACAATTACATTAAACTACCAATTAAATTAACTATATTACATATTTATAAACCTAACCCTACTTAAATTATTTAAATCTACAATTAAAAATGACTAAATTACATAAAAAATAAACGCTGTTACAAAAAATAAAAAACACTATTACAAAAAATAAAAAACCACAGTATCAAAAATAAAAATGAATTACACCTAATCTAATAGCCCTATCAAAATAAAAAGCCCCCCAAAATAAAAAAAACCCTAGCCTACAATAAACTACCAATGTCCCTTAAAAGCGCCTATTGTGGGGCATTGCCCCAAAGAAATCAGCTCTTTTACTTGTAAAAAAAATACAAACACCCCAGTAAAACCCACCACCCACACAATCAACCCCCCAAATAAAAACCCTATCTAAAAAACCTAAGCTCCCCATTTCCTTGAAAAGGGCATTTGTAAATAAAACCCACTCAAAAAACCCTTAAATAAACCTAACACTAACCCCTGACGATCCACTTACAGTTTTTGAAGTTCCGCTTGAAGGATCCATCCAGCCGGCAAGAATTTTTCATACGGGCAGCCTCTTCATCTTCATCTTCATCCAGATGACAAAGTCTTCATCCATGCGTCCTCTTCCATCTTCATCCATCCGGCGAGGAGCGGGTCCATCCTGAAGACATCCGGCGCAGAGCGGGTCCATCCTGAAGACATCCGATGAGCAGCCAATAGGATGAGAGCTGCTCAAATCCTATTGGCTGATTAAAACAGCCAATAGGATTTTAGAGGCTCTCATCCTATTGGCTGATTAGAACCTTTCAGCCAATAGGAATGCAAGGGATGTCATCTTGGATGATGTCACTTGCATTCAAGATCCAGTTTATGGCGGAGACCGTATTGAAGAGGAGCTCCTCATCAGATGTCTTCAGGATGGACCGCTCAGCACCGGATGTCTTCAGGATGGACCTGCTCCTTGTCAGATGAATGAAGATAGAAGAGGACTCATGGAGGAAGACTTCGCCATCTGGATGAAGATGGAAGAGGCCGCCCGGATGAAGACTTCTTGCTAGCTGGATGGATCCTTCAAGCGGAACTTCAAAAACTGTAAGTGGATTGTTAGGTTTATTTAAGGGGTTTTTGGGTGGGTTTTATTTTTAGAGTAGGGTCTGTGCAGTAAAAGAGCTAAATGCCCCTTTAATGGCAATGTCCATACAAATGCTCTTTTCAGGGCAATGGGGAGCTTAGGTTTTTTAGATAGGGTTTTTATTTGGGGGGGTTGGTTGTGTGGGTGGTGGGTTTTACTGTTGGGGGGGTGTTTGTATTTTTTTTACAGGTAAAAGAACTGATTTCTTTGGGGCAATGCCCCGCAAAAGGCCCTTTTAAGGGACATTGGTAGTTTATTTAGGCTAGGGGGGTTATTTTGAGGGGGGCTTTTTTTATTTTGATTAGGCTATTAGATTAAGTGTAATTATTTTTATTTTTGATACTGTGGTTTTTTATTTTTTGTAACTTAGTGTTTTTTATTTTTTGTAACTTAGTGTTTTTTATTTTTTGTAACTTAGCATTTATTTTTTTTGTAATTTAGTCATTTTTAATTGACAGCCTGATGAAACGGCTCTGTGTAGCCGATTTTATGTATGCTGATTTTAAGAACATTTTTATAGTACCTCGCTGGAGTGAATCTCCTTTTATTCCTTTCAACATCACACAATTACTTCCAGTGTCCGTAGTGTTTTGGGACTTCCTGCCTGTCAGTACTGCAGAATATTTGGTCTCCTACGGAAGAAGGTGTGTGTATCCACTGGACCGCGATTGGCCAGACAAACCACGTGATCGCCGGAGGTTTGCCGTACGCCAGTGTTTGGTCTTCTGGGCGACTTTTGAGGTCCCGGTCTGCGCAACTTATGCACATCGTAGTGCCACCTTGTTTGTAAGTATTCTGACGTCCACCTTAGCGTATAGCTGTGTAGCGACGATATCACCCTATGTTTGGCGCCTTCTTATCTCCAATGTAGATCTCCTCTCTGTTCCTGAATATCGGAAGAGCCGCCTCGATTTTGGATTATTTTCACTTCTCTCCTTCCATGAGCGCACCTCATCAGAGGTTTCAAAAATCCTGGTTCCTAATTTTTAATTGTAGATTTAAATAATTTGAGTAGGGTTAGGTTTTTAAATATGTAATATAGTTAATTTAATTGGTAGTTTAATGTAATTGTAGTATAATAGTTAGGGTAGGTTAATTAATAGTTTAATATAGTTTAATTGAATTCTACAGGTAAGTTTAAATTTATTATAAGATAGGGATGTTGTAATTTTAATGTAAAGTTATCGGGTTGTTAGGTTAAGGGGTTAATAGCTTAATTTAGTTTATGGTGATGTGGGGGGCTGGCGGATTAGGGGTTAATAGGTTTAGTTAGTGGTAGTGATGTGGGAGGCCAGGGGTTTAGGGGTTAATACATTTATTTAGTTGTGGTGGGGTCCGGGAGCGGCGGTATAGGGGTTCATAACTGTATGTAGGTGGCGACAATGTCGGGCGGCAGATTAGGGGTGTTTACACTTGGGGCTTATGTTAGGGTGTTAGGTGTAAATGTAACTGGTTTTCTATCATAGAAATCAATGGGATATCTGGCAGCAGCGAACATAAGCTTTCGCTGCTTTCAGACTCCCATTGATTCCTATGGCATCCGCGGCCTCCAGGGTGGCGGATTGAAAACCAGGTACGCTGGGCCGGAATAGACACGAGCGTACCGGTTAACTATTTGATAACTTTGAAAAAGTGTCAGATAGTGCCGAATGTGTATTCAGAACATCTGTAATGACGTAAGCATCGATCTGTGTCGGATTGAGACTGGTGGATCGTATGTTACGTCACATATTTCAACTTTTGCCGGTCTGTAGGCTTTGATAACTAGGTCGAATCAAGCTCACCACAATTACGCTGCGGAATTCCAGCGTATTTCAGGTTGACGGCTTGCTAAATATCCCCCTCTATCTGAATCACGAAAGAAAAAATTTGGGTTCAGTGTGCCTTTAACTATATGGCCCACATTAATTAGCAGTCTCTTGTTGTGAAAAGCTAATAAAAAAGCATGTGATAAAAGGCTGTATGTAGTAGCTTCGAAACAGGCAGAACATTTAAATATTATAAAGTATATTAGAATAACAATGTTGGTTGTGCAAAGCTGGGGAATGGGTTATAAAGGCGTTATCTATCTTTTTAAACAATAACAATTTTGGTGTAGACTGTCCCTTTAAGGGGGTTCACTAATATACTTTATGTTAAGGAAAGACATTTATTTTATAATATAATGCTTGGTAAAAAAGCTGATGAATTTTGAAATTTATAGAGGGTAGTTTCATCTCTATATATACTGTAAGGTTGTGATAAGTATTGCAAAACATGATATCTTGCACAGCAAATGGCAAACGCTAGCAATGTTGTATAGCAATAATTACAACTGTAACACTTAGGAAAGAAAATTCCAAAGTGGGTTTTGTAAAGAGTCTGGTAAAATATAATATCTGTATTATTCTAGAGGTCTGTATGTTTCTATCTAATTAAAATAAAACAATAAGCTCTTTCCAGGACTTCTTTGTTAATTTTTTTCTTTTATTCCGTGTATTTCTTTTTTCCATTTTTTTTAATCATTTTTTTTCTCTCTTTTTTTCTTTTCTTTTCTCATGCTGCCTAGTTTTTGAGAATCGAGTCCTAGGTTCCTTCTCTGCTTTAATGTATAATCAGGAAGTAAAAATTGAGGACCAGGGTAAGCCGAATTCTATGACTTTCATTGTGAATAAAATAAAAACTATTACAATCTATACAAAGACTGTATGTAAAGGGTGTGCCAATTCAAAAAATGTGTTTTGTGCAACAATATATTAAACCTGGCTGATGAAACGGAACATTCGCTGAGAAACGCGTTGCTGTGCTCCTTTGTATTTTAACGTTTTTTAAAATAAAGCCCTATTTTATCCGCACCTTGCTCTTGTTTTGGGATATCGGAAATTGGAATACTAGCACAGCATTTCCTATAGAGAATCGTAGTAATTTCTCCTGGTTCTGGTGACGTTTTTGGAGGACGTGCTCTGCATCTTGCCCCTGAAGCTTCGAGTTTGCCGATTATTGCACTGGATGTGCACCTTGGCTTGTGAGTATATAGTTGTATTCATCATCTGTTCTATCAATAGTACTTTTGTTATTTCACCATCAAACGCCTCTTCTTTTCCTCTCACATAGAATCCTGATTGTGAATAAGATATTGGACAGATACACAGATCCTTGTTAGGCTGCTGTAGGGTCTCGCATTTAAGAGCAGACCATGTTCGAAATTCTATTTTTTATAGCGTTTCATTAGTGGGCGTTCTAGCCAGTGTTATATATATATATATATACACGATTCCAATGCAGATTTTGTAAATGTTTGTAGTTGTAAAATATTTGCATGTCGTTTTATTAGGGTAAAGTAGTTGGGCTGGCTAGAAGGAGAACCGTCTCAGAAACCTTGCAGAAGCCAACTAGGGTCTGCGGGCGCTTAGGTTCTTGTGGTCGAAGTTTTTCACTAAACTGTGTTCAAGTACAAGAAATTCATATTGCCCTTAAGAGATGTCTCATTTTGGGGTGGTGTCTCACTATTCCAAAGCCGACAAGGTTGCCTCATTTTTTATTTTAATTTGCTTAACATTTTTAGTGGTTTTCTTTAGTGGACATGTTGGAGAGGATTGTTTTATAGATGGTGTTTTTCTTTCATTTGTTTATTATGTTTTGAAGGCATTTTTATAATTCTGGGGTCCTTGGCAGTATAAATTGTTCTTCTTGTTCAGATGTCTTTAGCTCTCGATGGCAGCTGTGTTTACAACATTTATAGCAATATTACACATAGTTGCAAATACTGCTGCCATAGAAGGTGCTTACCTAGCATTTCTCTTCAACAAAAGATGCCCAGAGAACAAAGAAAATTTTAATAGGAGTCAATTGGATTTTTTAAATTAAATTTACATGTTCTATCTAAATCATGGAAATTTAATTTTGACTTTACTTTTCCTTCATGGACTGAAATGTATTATATTTAAAAAAATATACATTCTTCTAAAAGTCTTAAGTAAATCAAATTTACTTAATTTAAATTAACTGAAGTTTGATTACATTTGCCAATATTTTCTGTTTCTTTAATTTTTTATTTTAATTAAAATATAATTTTAAAAAGTCAATAATGCTCTGTTTAATTCTAATCAAATTAATTTAGCATTTATTTATATTGTTTTGTTCCTTAGCGTTATTCCTGTACTCTGTAAAAATGTCATAATATTTATATTTAAAATTAATCAATGAATGCATTTGTTATATGTAAGATGCTGATGTAATATAATTTATGTATTATTTTAGAGGTCTATATTTTTCTACCTAATTAAAATAAAATTATATGCCATTTTCCAGGGTTATTTATTCATTTTTTTTTTTTTTTTTCTTGTTCCATTATTTTCTTTCTTTTTTTTCTTCAAAAGATTTGGTCCTTTGAGGATAAGATCTTGAGGAAGTGGGTTATTTTTTTCAGAAATGGAAATGTATATACATTTTACTGTGAATTTTTAACTTTGAACAGAAATAATCTGTTTTATTTTGTTGATCCGTTGGTAACAGTTAAAGAGAATCTAAAAATCCCCCCAGGGAAGTTACTCAGTTCTGGAGCCTTAGAGAATATTTCTGCGTATTGATTAACCATCCATAATTTCAGAGGCGTTTTGAAGTGTGTTGTGTGTGTTGATGAGTTAATATTTTTCAAGGAGATCTTAATTTGATGTCTAAATAAGGAACCAAAGAAAAACGGTGAAATTCTGTCCATATATGCATTTTACATGTACCTCATAATTAACTACAATACCCCTAACATTTTATAGAATCTGCCTCAATTACCACACTTGTCTGCCATCTCAGCTTTAGCACATGTCATCTACATCTAAATCCAAAATGTCTCCCCTGAGTTTTGTTCATCTGAGGTCATAACAATGTACAATACATCTCAACATCCACAATGTAATTCAGTGTAATAAGCAACTTATTTATATAATCCAATAGTCTAACGCTAATGATAAGATATGCCCAACTGGGAGACCACGGACTGACTCTCCAATCAAACAAATTCATTTTTTTAACAAGTTTAATTAGTACTTCTTTATATGTGTGATGCAAGAGACATGAGAGTATTTATATTTGTAAATATGTCTGTAAATACATATATAAATACATAAGTATATATATATATATATATATATATACATAAAGATATTTAGATATATATATCTTTTTATATATATATATATATATATATATATATATATATATATATATATATATATATATGGTAAATCGCTTTGTAGCCTTTTTTTCTAGCACCTGGGACCTCATATCTTTGAGCCTTTATATCTTATTATAACAATTTTTAAAATAATTTTTATTAGATATTGTTATTATAAGTGTAACTGTACTTTTAAATATAATTTGAATGTGTTTTGTGCCAGTTTTTTTCTGTTTTGTAACAATTAACCAGAGCTCTGAAGTCGCGCTATCCTGACACACGTTAAATTAAAGGGACTGTCTACACTAAAATTGTGATTGTTTAAAAAGAAAGATTAAGATTACGGTGTAGATTTATCATACCCCGGGCGAACATGATTCGCTGTCGGCATTTAACATCGCACAAGCAGTTCTGGTGAACTGCTTGTGCAATGCCGCCCCCTGCAGATTCACGGTCAATCGCCCGCTAGCTGGGGGTGTCAATCAACCCGATCATATTCGATCCGGCGAATTGATGTCTGCAGCCTCAGAGGCGGCAGACGAGTTAAGGAGCAGCGGTCTTAAGAAGGCTCACATGGAAACAGCTGAAGGCTCATGTGGAAACAGCTGCATATAGCAGCATTAAGAGGTTAGTAAATCGGCTCCAATGCCTTTATTACCCATGCCCCAGCCTTGCACAACCAGCATTGTTATATTAATAAACTTAATAACATTTAAACCTCTAAATTTCTGCCTGTTTCTAAGCCACTATAGGCAGCCTCTTAATCACATGCTATTTTATTAGCTTTTCACAACAGGAGACTGCTAGTTCAAG